>NW_002476142.1:0-15538 GCF_000189635.1 Tetrahymena thermophila SB210
GAATTAGAAGATCTAATTTATTTATAAATTATTTGTTATTTTAACTCCTTAAATTAAGATATTATTAACATTATTTATATTAAAAAGAGTAAAAATTTGACTTGAATTAAGTTTTATCATAGATATTTCTAAATCATAAATATAAATCTATGAAATATTAGAGAAACTCAGTAAATAAGAGGATGGAATTTGGTTGTTATTATTATTATTATTATTGCAAGTATATAAATTAGAAATTTTTATTGATTATAGTATTATTTTTTGAACATTAGAAAAGTTAATCTAAATATTTTAAATGCATTAGTTTGATATGCTTATATTCTACCAAATAATAGTTTAAACATTTTAATCAAAATTAACTAAATTCTATGAAGAATTTTCCTCAAAAATGAAATCAAAGTTGAATAATCTCAATGTAGGTAATTAGAAGTATTAAAATGTTTAATTATTTAAAGTGAGATTATTATCATTTTATTAAGGGTAAAATATTAATTCTGAATTAATTAATTACTTTTATTATACATATTAATTAACGTTTTAGAACTACTCATTTGTTACTTATAAATAAATTAAATTGGTCCAAATTTATTAATTCTAAGTAGAAGATCCTTATATAGTAAAGACAAGATTTTATTTAGGTGATACATTTGAAAGTTTTTGATTTAATTATGAAATATCATTATCATTAATTATAATTGCACATTCTAATTACTCATTACTTTAGTACATGGATATACTAAAATTATTTTCAAAAACTCCACCTTTATGTAACCCAAATATTGTTAAAATATTATCTGCTTGATTGTAAATTGATCCCATATATCTTGGATAGTTATATTGTTATTAATAAATTAGATTATTAGAGCCATTTTAAAGTAAAAAAACTTCAAATTTAGATATAAAAAAGATGGCAATAATATTATTATTTATTAATTCATAATCTGTGATATAGTCACTTATAAAATTTCTTTTGATAACTGTCATTAATGTTATTTAATCAGAAACTAAATAAATATTCAGCTAAAAAGGGCAAAAAGATATTAAATAGTTTTATGATATCATTATTTTATTTCCTTAATTTTATGTAAGAGCCAAAAACTATTCTTGTTAATTTGAAGAGAAATTCCAAGTGTAGGCCTTTTTTTATCCACTAAAAATGAAAATGTATCTTGTGTACATTACATCAAGCACAAAATCGACTAAGATATTGGATGCATCTTCCATTACTAAAAATGTTAGATTTTATTCCGATAATAGATTTTTGTTGATAATATCTACAACAAGCAAACTACCACCGTTAGTAGCAAAGTAAGCAGTCTTAGTTTATTATTAGGTTTCTTACAAAATCATAGAAATTATTGAAGTATTAATTTAATTTTTATTCTATATAGAGTAGTATTGTTAACTTAAATCCTTCAAATTAAATTATAATACCTAACCATTACTTAATCCAATAAAAACTATATTTTGGTCTTTACTGCAAATATGTTAAGTTATTATGACAGATGCTTCAAGCTATATAGTGCTGATTACTTCTCCTGTTAGGATGTTACAGTAAATTAATTTTTTATCGTATGTAAGATATACGTTATATTATAAAAATTTGAAGAATTTAATTTATTATAAAATCTTCATCTAAGGTATAAGATTATTGTCTTTTGAATTTTAGTAATTTTGATAGAAAATAATCTAGTCTTTTTATGCTATTATTAAAGTATCAGAAGAAAAATAGTACATAGAATCTACTATTTAAGAACCGTTTATAATATTTTCAAAAATTAGACTGTATTTTGAATACCTGAACATAACATTATCACTGTTGAAAAATAAAAATTCTAGTTTCTAATCTTGATTATTTATTGGAATAGTGGTATACAAATTATTTGGTTCATTTAATTATGCTTCATAGAAATACCCTATTAGACTGTAATCAATTTGATATATGGTATTAATGCTGTAGACTATTAGATTATTAGTAATATTGTCATATGAAAAGTTAACTAATTATTCTGTTCCATCAAATACTTCTGAAATTTTAAAATTACTTCTGACTGATAAATCAGTGTATAAGTTATAGGTATATATATTTCCATAGCTATCTAGGAAGATTATTTGTGCTGTACTATAATCAAAAAACATGTTTATGACATTACCTACTAAGTTTGAAGCAAAAGAAGAAGCATTTATTTTTGCAGTATTTTATAAAGACAGTGAGTCATAGATATATATTTATGCAAATGTGCTTAAATTGGCATATAAAACTATTTATTACAAGAAATCTATATAAATATAGTTCACAATAAGCATGTCTGAGGGTGATTAAATATAATTAGACTAAAGATTCAACGATGCTCTCTCAATAAAATATATACCTAATTATTAAATTAAATTAAATGAAGTAAATTAATATTTTAGAAATGAATATATTTACTTGAAGATGATTGGAATATAAGGCGATTAGCTGCAATACTAAAAGAAATAAATTAAGTATTAAATTTATAACCTAGTTTATATACTCCATTAAAGCTATATACTTAAACTTACTGATTGTAAAAAAATATATTTTAGAATTATTCGTCCACAGATATTTTATATTAGCTTGTAAAACCGTTTATTTAGATACTTTATAAAGATATTTAATCAGCAAGCTTATTTATTATAACAAATTAACTATTTGAAATACTACAAATTTAAATGAATTGTGTGTCTTAACACTACAAGAATGATATATTTTTATATTAATCAGGAATAGTTTATAAAATTTTTAGATCAGAACTAAGTATTTGAAAGCTGCTTCCATATATATAAAATGTATTTGAAGAAGGATTAAAAATCCAGCCATTTATTTTATTCATTCCTTTATAGTAGAATTTCTACGATTTTTTACTATAAGCAACAACAAGTAACTAGTTTTAGTTCCAACAAACAAGACTTTATTAATCCTAAATTAATAAAAATGAAGAAAATGGTGGGTCAGTAGAAATTTATGGAATTATTTATTCAACAAACTGATTAGTGAACAAATTGAAAGATGTTATTTAGTATTTGGTTCTAATAAAATACATTCCTAGCTTCGCGCTTTAAATAATTTCTAGTATTTAATCATTTTTATTATTCTATTATAATATTTAATTTGTTGGTAATACTTGGTACCTATTTTATTAGTATTTACCAGTATAAATCAAGCCTAACTAACTCCCATAGTAGATTTGAAAGTTTAAAGGAGATCCAATCATTTTGTAAGCAGATCCTGATGCTAAACCAATATTAATATGATCATGACCTCCAATATATGTAATATTTCTTTTAATATCTACTTAGAATTATTTGAAAAGAGTGGAAGTGCTTAGCAAAATAGTTCTCGTAAAGCCATAAAACACATTTCCATATGCGTTTATTATTTTTTTTGGCTCTTCAATTGATGGGAAATAATTATTAGTATGAATTAAAAGAGAGTAACTTAAATTTTTGGATACTAAAAAAATGCTATTGTTGCCTTAAACTAATTAAAAGCCTGCTAAAAAGTAAACAGATGCATCGTTTATTACTCTTTTAACAGAAACAACCCTTTTTAGCAAACTAATTTTCACTACATAGCTGTTTGAAAGATATCCATCTAAAATGTAAAAATTACTCTATGCGTCAAAATACACTATTTCGTCAATAGAGTATTTATTTAATATTGTGTCTTAATCAGAGTTAAAAATTTGTATTCTATTAAAGTATTAAATCTAATTTGTTGTAAATATTTAATTTATATTTGATGCTTATTAACTTTCAAAATTAATTTAATATATTGAAATTTCTTAAGCTTTTTAAATGAAAACTCTTGAATCATAGCTCAATACAATATTTAAATTATTACTTGAAAAAATAGTCTAGCATTCCAAAAATAAGGTTTTAAATTCAGAGGTGACAATTTGAATGCAATTATTATAATTAATTGCTAATTTATCATAATTTGATACGATCTAAATAATGTTAGTTAAATTAGTAAATTAATTTAAAATAATTTGTTATTGAGGATCAATTAATAAAATATTTTAGCCCATAAGTGCTGCAATTCTGTTATCATGAAACTTCTATAAATCGAGGCATGTTTAATTCTAAAAACTCAATTTTTGAATAAGATTAATATTAATTCCTCTAGACGCATCATAAAAAATAATATCTCCATTTTAATGACACGATATTAATAGTTATGGAGAGAAAGTTAGGGCTACTGAATTGGTTTAAGAAGAAGGAGTGGGAAACGGTAGATTGAAATTTTCTATGATATCTAACTCCAAAGAGGATTCCTAAACATTGCTATTCCTAATTATTTAAATTGAGTTCTAAGAAAATAAAACAATTTCAAATACCATTTATGATTCGTTTTCTTGATGAGGGTCAAAATTTAAAGGGATTTTCTTTAAAAATTGACATTAAAAATTCAAAGAAAAAGTTTGCTATGATTATTAATATTAATTGTTTGCAAAATTGTAAATTATTAGCTAAATTTGATTAGAGAGAACAATTAGCTGACTATTTGTTCCAGTGAAGGTTCCAACATCAAAATCTGAAATTATTTGATTTTCATTTGAAATTAGGTTTGATTATTTTGTAATGTAGTTATAATCTAGGAGGCTTTACCCAGTTAGAATTATTAAATGTTGGGTAATTAAATCATTTGATGATGTTATTATTTTTACTTTTTGAATAGATTATTAAAGTATTAAAGTAGAGAATGTTTGCGCAATTAAATCAATCTCTAATATTTCGTTAGCAAAAATAGCAAAAATTCTGCTTGAATTTGTTGATTATAGCATTTAAATAATATTACCTTTATTTTCAAAAGAGAAGATTATAGGCTGGTTTAAATTTAGGCTATTATCAAGAACTTAATAATTGATTTATGAAATGATCAAATTAGTCTGATTACCCATAAAAATTTGATTTTTTAGAATTTAAATAAATTAATGAGGAAAATTGATTTAAATAACATTAGAAACTAACTTTTTTTGTTAAGTTATATCATAAATTATTTAAAATTATGAAAAGGATTATTATATTTGTTGGATTAGCAAGTAATTACCCAAAAACAAAGTAAATTAAGCTTGTTAATTTAATTAAACAATATTGCTATTATCAATGATCTACCTGTTTTCGTTAATAATGTCCCAAATGTTGATTGAGAAGTCTTTTTTGAGAATCACTACTAAATCTCCTATGTTTTAAATTCTTAAATCATCTGTTTAGTAGCTAAGATTTTTTACCAAATCTAACTTACTTTTATTATAGATAGAGAGATATCCTTATTACAGAGATACATAATAGGATTTTTGATATGTAAAAAAATCTGTTGGAATGCCGTTGTTTAAAAAATTTGGTTGAGTTGAGTAAATTGACGAGCATTTGACCTATTTTTGGCATGTATTTGTTGGTAAATCAGCAAAGTATAATGGATCACAAATAGACTAGCAGCTTCCTTAAGAGTTTTCATCTTAGTTATTGTGATTTTAGTAGAATAAATTCTACTGGCAGTTTTGATAGATGCAAGAGCCATTGCTTAATTGATACTCGCTTAAACATTAATTACAAGAGGATATATTATTTTTAAGCGTAACACAAGCTTGGCATCCTATCTGGCATTACTGAGCTTATAATTTCGATATGTTTACTATGAAAATAGTTAAAACTAGGTACTTAATCTATTTCATTAAAACTTTTTGTTATTAATAAAAGACCCTAACTTTTTTGTTTTGTTCAAATAGTACAAAATTCTTATTGTTTTAATAAAGTTTTTTTATGTTTCTATTTATATTATTTAACAAAATAATTTAAAATCAGTATTATTCTTTTTAAATTTTAATTACAAAGGTATAATTAATCTAATTAGAATAGCAACCTATTCTTAGAAGTGGTTATGTAATATAGCACTTTCATGAATTAAATTCTTGCTGAAGTTGAGATGCGAGAATTTAATTCATGAATAAATAAAAAAATAGATTAATATAATAAATGAAAATTTATAATATTTAAGCATTTAATCATTTTTTAAAAATTTTAAAAATAAAATTTATAATTTTAAATTACATTATTTATTTTTTACAAAAGTTTTATTAATTGTAATATTTTATTTTTAATTTGTTTTAATTCAAGATGAAATCAAATTAAAATAGTAAAATTTATTTTTAAATTATATACTAATCTATGAATACTACAAATTTTAATGAATTTAGAAAATGGATTATATTTTTTACAGATTTTAAAATAAATGATAAAAAAATAAATAAATTTAAAATCTATTTGTTTGTATTTATTATTGGATAAATGGATATAATTTGTACGAAAATAATCTTTTAGTGTTTATTTATTTATTTTAGCTACTTTATTAAAAGATTTGCCAATATTGAATCTGATTAATATGCTTTAATTAGTTAGATATAAAAATGGATATAAAATTATTATTAATAAATAAAAAATTAATTTAATTATGATTAAATTCCCACAATCTACATAAATGAAATGCCTATAAGCACAAACTACATATATTCAGTTGTTTAGAATGCTGGATTAATCTTTATGATAAAATGAAAATTTAGAATATAATATCGAAGATTTAGGTGAAAAGTTATAAATTTCTACTTTTTTAGGATCAGATATCTCTAATTATTGATTTTATTCACTCTCTAATATAAAATCATTCTTATAATTGTTATTATCTTCATCAGTATTAAAATTATGGGTTAGCAATTTAAAATGACTATTTTATTTCTTTTTATTCTGACTCAAAATTAGATTATTTTAAAAAAATCTCTATTTTTATTTGTGTATTTATGTTTAAAATGATAACACTATTATTAAATTAATAAAAAAAATTTTTAATTTGTAAAATATAAATAGAAAAGCATTACTTTTTTCATTAGTGTCTGCTAGTTAAGATTTATTTTATGAAATTAATCTTGACGATTGAATACTCATATTTTAAGAGGCCTTAGACTAAATAATTTTTGATATGTTTTTTCTAATAAGTTTCCAATAGAGATATGTTTAATAAGATGTTTTAGAACTAAATACATAATGATTATAATACTTATTTGTCAAAACTTTCTTTAAAATGCATTGAATAAATCTGTTAAAAATATTTTTATTTTACCTTGCTTTATAGACCATTATTTAGAAACCGCAAATGATAAAAAATATATAGTCAATCAAAACTATAATTATTTCTACAATTTTTTATGCTAAAAATGATGAATCTTCTTTAATTTAATTTAAATATATTTTTGCTATCAATAGTGAGTAAGCTAAAATCTCACTTGACTATATCTATTAGGAAATAATGGGATTTATTTTTGTTAGTGCTACTATGTATAATCCTATTATAACGAAGCTTGAACCAAAAGCAAATTTGCTAGATGGGTCAAAAATTAAATTTATGTAAATTAAAATTATTTTTATGTACATCCTAATGAACTCCCAATAATAATTTCTATTCTTTAGTTCCGCATAATAATACCCATAGAAATATTTAACTCTACATTCATTTAATTTCAGTTTATTTTATTTTAGTTTTAACAGAAAAATTATTGGCAAGAGTGTCCAATAAAATAGGATTAAGATCGAAAATGGATATAAAAATTTAATAATATTTTAATCATCACATTTTTTACTCAAGTCATAAGGATTTAATGATTAACTTCCTACCTATTAACAAGTTAAGCTTTTAGAAAAGTAAGATATTTACCCAATTTAAAAGAATATTATAAATATATGGAAAAAAGTAAAGTAGTGGTAGCTCTTGATTATTTTTTTAGAAAATAATTAAATTATTTTGAGTGTTACTAAGACTATGATAAATAGCAATAAAACCAACATTATTTAAGCTAGAGAGAAAAAAAAAACCTTTCCATATTATTTAATAATATTTGCACTTACCATACACTCAATTCCTAGACTAATCTGTCTATTTGTTTATCCTAAAAATGAGTTTAAGATGTTAATATTCACTGGTAAAATTTAATTTTAAGGTTATAAAAGAGAAGAAAGCTGGTAGTAGCTTATAATTATTTTTATATAAAAACCAGAATAGTCATTTATAGAGCTTTTAGAAATAGGCAAAAGTTTCATCTATCTTAAATAATAGCAGCATTAAGAATATTTAAACTGTGAAACAAATACAAATGTTGTGAATATGAAATAAGCCGCCATTGCAATAATTTTTAGTATAAAGTAAATCCATTGAATACTTGCTTAATAGCATTCTTAGCAAATACCTTTTTTCATAGATTCACCGTATCTTAATTATTACCAAACTTCTCCCAGATAATCACACTCTTAACATAAAGGGCCTACATATCCTTCAATACAATAATTTATAGATTAAGGATTTTCTGCTTAGCAAGACCCTATTTAAGAATTACATTCAATAATTTCATCAGTTTGTTCATTTTTTCTCCAGTAGCCATCTTTAATCTTAATCATAGGGCCTTAACATTCTAAAGCAGAATTTGGACAATTTATACATTAATTTTATACTCCAGATTTAAGATCTTGGGACTATTCATACATTAAATCAGGATCTAGAAGTGAATATGTACCTTATTAGCAAAGTTTACATATCATAATTTAATTAATTTATTCTTCAATTATTTCACCTACTGAGCAATTTCTAAAATAAATTGATAAAACTGTAGGTAATTGTATTTAAGAACTTGTTAAAATATTAGAGCTTATCGTAAAGAATTATTGAGATGATAAAACTCCTTAAATTTATAATCCAGTAAGTTCAAATGACTAACTATCGCTATTATATTGATTATAATTCAAAATTCTCTCACCAATAAGTTATGTTTATTCTGTATCCAAATTATTGATTATAACTTCAATACTTTTTAGCTCTTCTAAAATATCATTTGGATATTAATTAGTTATAAGTTTTTGTAAAGAAAAAGAAAGATAACGGTTATAATTGTCAACCAAAAATATTTTTAATGAAAGTTGACCACCACTTTTGAACTAATTTATATCAACTAGAGATATGTAGTTTTGTTTATAATTTTAAGGCATGCTACTATTGTCATTAAAGAATCTAAATTCATAATTATTTTAAGACATTTAAGCATTAGAATTTTATATTAATATTTTTTCAAGATAAGTAGCAGAGTTATCTCCATATAAACTTGCCTTATTTTAATTTATATTTTTTTCAAAAGGAAAGCCTGGTGGTAATATGATTTTACCTGATTCAGTCTAAACAATTCTAATTCCGCCTCCAATTAAAGCTTAATTTTGTATTACTTTTGTCTTTTCATCAAAAAATATTTAAGTAGAGCCTATTTCTTTAAAATATAGAGCTCCTCCACTGCTTTCTGCTGTATTATTTTAAAATAAGCATTCAGTGAAATTGATACATTTTTATGTATTTGAAAAAGAAATAGCTCCACCATTTTAAGCAGTATTATTAGAAAACACACTTTTATATACTAATACATTATAAGAGGAACTTATTGTGAAAATACCTTAGTTTAATAAGTAAGTTATTTCTTGTAAAATAATATTAGAATTTTAAATTTTCAAAAGCTATTGGCTAGGATTTTAATTTGAGCTAAAATTTAAATTTGACA
The DNA here is from genome assembly GCF_000189635.1 of Tetrahymena thermophila SB210. NCBI lineage: Eukaryota > Ciliophora > Oligohymenophorea > Hymenostomatida > Tetrahymenidae > Tetrahymena > Tetrahymena thermophila. The sequence continues at coordinate 9,609 of NW_002476142.1, forward strand.
ATTTAAATATGTCATTAAACAAAACTGTAAGTTAATCATTGTCAATATATTAGTTCAATGATTCTATTAACTGTATTTAGCTATTATTATAAAAAATAGAATCATAAATAAATACTCTTTAGCAACCAAAGAAGTTAAAAATACAATTGCTTTAGAATTTCTCTATATATATTTATTATTACAAATTTCTGCTATGTGAAGAACTTTTCTCTATATAATTATTACTAATATTCAAATTTGAAATAGTAGTATTATCAATTTAAGCGAATTAGAAGATCTAATTTATTTATAAATTATTTGTTATTTTAACTCCTTAAATTAAGATATTATTAACATTATCTAAATTAAAAAGAGTAAAAATTTGACTTGAATTAAGTTTTAACATAGATATTTCTAAATCATAAATATAAATCTATGAAATATTAGAGAAACTCAGTAAATAAGAGAATGGAATTTGGTTGTTTACTATTATTATTATTGCAAGTATATAAATTAGAAATTTTTATTGATTATAGTATTATTTTTTGAACATTAGAAAAGTTAATCTAAATATTTTAAATGCATTAGTTTGATATGCTTATATTCTACCAAATAATACTTTAAACATTTTAATTAAAATTAACTAAATGCTATGAAGAATTTTCCTCAAAAATGAAATCAAAGTTGAATAATCTCAATGTAGGTAATTAGAAGTATTAAAATGTTTAATTATTTAAAGTGAAATTATTATCATTTTATTAAGGGTAAAATATTAATTCTGAATTAATTAATTAGTTTTATTATACATATTAATTAACATTTTAGAACTACTCATTTGTCACCTGTAAATAAATTAAATTAGTCCAAATTTATTAATTCTAGGTAGAAGATCCTTATATAGTAAAGACAAGATTTTATTTAGGTGATACATTTGAAAGTTTTTGATTTAATTATGAAATATCATTATCATTAATTATAATTGCACATTCTAATTACTCATTACTTTAGTACATGGATATACTAAAATTATTTTCAAAAACTCCACCTTTATGTAACCCAAATATTGTTAAAATATTATCTGCTTGATTGTAAATTGATCCCATATATCTTGGATAGTTATATTGTTATTAATAAATTAGATTATTAGAGCCATTTTAAAGTAAAAAAACTTCAAATTTAGATATAAAAAAGATGGCAATAATATTATTATTTATTAATTCATAATCTGTGATATAGTCACTTATAAAATTTCTTTTGATAACTGTCATTAATGTTATTTAATCAGAAACTAAATAAATATTCAGCTAAAAAGGGCAAAAAGATATTAAATAGTTTTATGATATCATTATTTTATTTCCTTAATTTTATGTAAGAGCCAAAAACTATTCTTGTTAATTTGAAGAGAAATTCCAAGTGTAGGCCTTTTTTTATCCACTAAAAATGAAAATGTATCTTGTGTACATTACATCAAGCACAAAATCGACTAAGATATTGGATGCATCTTCCATTACTAAAAATGTTAGATTTTATTCCGATAATAGATTTTTGTTGATAATATCTACAACAAGCAAACTACCACCGTTAGTAGCAAAGTAAGCAGTCTTAGTTTATTATTAGGTTTCTTACAAAATCATAGAAATTATTGAAGTATTAATTTAATTTTTATTCTATATAGAGTAGTATTGTTAACTTAAATCCTTCAAATTAAATTATAATACCTAACCATTACTTAATCCAATAAAAACTATATTTTGGTCTTTACTGCAAATATGTTAAGTTATTATGACAGATGCTTCAAGCTATATAGTGCTGATTACTTCTCCTGTTAGGATGTTACAGTAAATTAATTTTTTATCGTATGTAAGATATACGTTATATTATAAAAATTTGAAGAATTTAATTTATTATAAAATCTTCATCTAAGGTATAAGATTATTGTCTTTTGAATTTTAGTAATTTTGATAGAAAATAATCTAGTCTTTTTATGCTATTATTAAAGTATCAGAAGAAAAATAGTACATAGAATCTACTATTTAAGAACCGTTTATAATATTTTCAAAAATTAGACTGTATTTTGAATACCTGAACATAACATTATCACTGTTGAAAAATAAAAATTCTAGTTTCTAATCTTGATTATTTATTGGAATAGTGGTATACAAATTATTTGGTTCATTTAATTATGCTTCATAGAAATACCCTATTAGACTGTAATCAATTTGATATATGGTATTAATGCTGTAGACTATTAGATTATTAGTAATATTGTCATATGAAAAGTTAACTAATTATTCTGTTCCATCAAATACTTCTGAAATTTTAAAATTACTTCTGACTGATAAATCAGTGTATAAGTTATAGGTATATATATTTCCATAGCTATCTAGGAAGATTATTTGTGCTGTACTATAATCAAAAAACATGTTTATGACATTACCTACTAAGTTTGAAGCAAAAGAAGAAGCATTTATTTTTGCAGTATTTTATAAAGACAGTGAGTCATAGATATATATTTATGCAAATGTGCTTAAATTGGCATATAAAACTATTTATTACAAGAAATCTATATAAATATAGTTCACAATAAGCATGTCTGAGGGTGATTAAATATAATTAGACTAAAGATTCAACGATGCTCTCTCAATAAAATATATACCTAATTATTAAATTAAATTAAATGAAGTAAATTAATATTTTAGAAATGAATATATTTACTTGAAGATGATTGGAATATAAGGCGATTAGCTGCAATACTAAAAGAAATAAATTAAGTATTAAATTTATAACCTAGTTTATATACTCCATTAAAGCTATATACTTAAACTTACTGATTGTAAAAAAATATATTTTAGAATTATTCGTCCACAGATATTTTATATTAGCTTGTAAAACCGTTTATTTAGATACTTTATAAAGATATTTAATCAGCAAGCTTATTTATTATAACAAATTAACTATTTGAAATACTACAAATTTAAATGAATTGTGTGTCTTAACACTACAAGAATGATATATTTTTATATTAATCAGGAATAGTTTATAAAATTTTTAGATCAGAACTAAGTATTTGAAAGCTGCTTCCATATATATAAAATGTATTTGAAGAAGGATTAAAAATCCAGCCATTTATTTTATTCATTCCTTTATAGTAGAATTTCTACGATTTTTTACTATAAGCAACAACAAGTAACTAGTTTTAGTTCCAACAAACAAGACTTTATTAATCCTAAATTAATAAAAATGAAGAAAATGGTGGGTCAGTAGAAATTTATGGAATTATTTATTCAACAAACTGATTAGTGAACAAATTGAAAGATGTTATTTAGTATTTGGTTCTAATAAAATACATTCCTAGCTTCGCGCTTTAAATAATTTCTAGTATTTAATCATTTTTATTATTCTATTATAATATTTAATTTGTTGGTAATACTTGGTACCTATTTTATTAGTATTTACCAGTATAAATCAAGCCTAACTAACTCCCATAGTAGATTTGAAAGTTTAAAGGAGATCCAATCATTTTGTAAGCAGATCCTGATGCTAAACCAATATTAATATGATCATGACCTCCAATATATGTAATATTTCTTTTAATATCTACTTAGAATTATTTGAAAAGAGTGGAAGTGCTTAGCAAAATAGTTCTCGTAAAGCCATAAAACACATTTCCATATGCGTTTATTATTTTTTTTGGCTCTTCAATTGATGGGAAATAATTATTAGTATGAATTAAAAGAGAGTAACTTAAATTTTTGGATACTAAAAAAATGCTATTGTTGCCTTAAACTAATTAAAAGCCTGCTAAAAAGTAAACAGATGCATCGTTTATTACTCTTTTAACAGAAACAACCCTTTTTAGCAAACTAATTTTCACTACATAGCTGTTTGAAAGATATCCATCTAAAATGTAAAAATTACTCTATGCGTCAAAATACACTATTTCGTCAATAGAGTATTTATTTAATATTGTGTCTTAATCAGAGTTAAAAATTTGTATTCTATTAAAGTATTAAATCTAATTTGTTGTAAATATTTAATTTATATTTGATGCTTATTAACTTTCAAAATTAATTTAATATATTGAAATTTCTTAAGCTTTTTAAATGAAAACTCTTGAATCATAGCTCAATACAATATTTAAATTATTACTTGAAAAAATAGTCTAGCATTCCAAAAATAAGGTTTTAAATTCAGAGGTGACAATTTGAATGCAATTATTATAATTAATTGCTAATTTATCATAATTTGATACGATCTAAATAATGTTAGTTAAATTAGTAAATTAATTTAAAATAATTTGTTATTGAGGATCAATTAATAAAATATTTTAGCCCATAAGTGCTGCAATTCTGTTATCATGAAACTTCTATAAATCGAGGCATGTTTAATTCTAAAAACTCAATTTTTGAATAAGATTAATATTAATTCCTCTAGACGCATCATAAAAAATAATATCTCCATTTTAATGACACGATATTAATAGTTATGGAGAGAAAGTTAGGGCTACTGAATTGGTTTAAGAAGAAGGAGTGGGAAACGGTAGATTGAAATTTTCTATGATATCTAACTCCAAAGAGGATTCCTAAACATTGCTATTCCTAATTATTTAAATTGAGTTCTAAGAAAATAAAACAATTTCAAATACCATTTATGATTCGTTTTCTTGATGAGGGTCAAAATTTAAAGGGATTTTCTTTAAAAATTGACATTAAAAATTCAAAGAAAAAGTTTGCTATGATTATTAATATTAATTGTTTGCAAAATTGTAAATTATTAGCTAAATTTGATTAGAGAGAACAATTAGCTGACTATTTGTTCCAGTGAAGGTTCCAACATCAAAATCTGAAATTATTTGATTTTCATTTGAAATTAGGTTTGATTATTTTGTAATGTAGTTATAATCTAGGAGGCTTTACCCAGTTAGAATTATTAAATGTTGGGTAATTAAATCATTTGATGATGTTATTATTTTTACTTTTTGAATAGATTATTAAAGTATTAAAGTAGAGAATGTTTGCGCAATTAAATCAATCTCTAATATTTCGTTAGCAAAAATAGCAAAAATTCTGCTTGAATTTGTTGATTATAGCATTTAAATAATATTACCTTTATTTTCAAAAGAGAAGATTATAGGCTGGTTTAAATTTAGGCTATTATCAAGAACTTAATAATTGATTTATGAAATGATCAAATTAGTCTGATTACCCATAAAAATTTGATTTTTTAGAATTTAAATAAATTAATGAGGAAAATTGATTTAAATAACATTAGAAACTAACTTTTTTTGTTAAGTTATATCATAAATTATTTAAAATTATGAAAAGGATTATTATATTTGTTGGATTAGCAAGTAATTACCCAAAAACAAAGTAAATTAAGCTTGTTAATTTAATTAAACAATATTGCTATTATCAATGATCTACCTGTTTTCGTTAATAATGTCCCAAATGTTGATTGAGAAGTCTTTTTTGAGAATCACTACTAAATCTCCTATGTTTTAAATTCTTAAATCATCTGTTTAGTAGCTAAGATTTTTTACCAAATCTAACTTACTTTTATTATAGATAGAGAGATATCCTTATTACAGAGATACATAATAGGATTTTTGATATGTAAAAAAATCTGTTGGAATGCCGTTGTTTAAAAAATTTGGTTGAGTTGAGTAAATTGACGAGCATTTGACCTATTTTTGGCATGTATTTGTTGGTAAATCAGCAAAGTATAATGGATCACAAATAGACTAGCAGCTTCCTTAAGAGTTTTCATCTTAGTTATTGTGAGTTTAGTAGAATAAATTCTACTGGCAGTTTTGATATATGCAAGAGCCATTGATTAATTGATACTCGCTTAAACATTAATTACAAGAGGATATATTATTTTTAAGAGTAACACAAGCTTGGCATCCTATCTAGCATTACTGAGCCTATAATTTAGATATGTTTACTATGAAA
>NW_002476141.1:0-3641 GCF_000189635.1 Tetrahymena thermophila SB210
AATAAAACCTCAGGGAGAAATCAAGTTTTACTTTTAATTTTAACTTTTATGGTTATTATTTCAATAAAATACAAAAAAACGGAAATATGGAAATGGAATATAGAAAAATCTAGGTGTTTTAATAAAATATAATTTAAATATCTTTCCGCTAAATTAGATATTTTTATTTTTGTTAGATAGATTTAAATTTTTAGATTAAAGTATAGTTTGATTATATAGATAGATATTAGAATATATAGATCACATTTTCAAAGGCTTGCTATATGACGAATTATTTAAATATCTATGTGCTAATTATGAATTAGCTAGCAATTTATATATTTTTTTAATTACTTAGATTTTAGAATTTCAACTAGATAGACATTCCATTTTAAAAAAATCAAATAAGATAAAAAGAATATAGAAAAGAAATAGAGAAAGATTCTGATGTATACTAAGACTGTTTATATGACGCATTATAAATTCTAATAAATAAATATTGAGTATGTTGATTTTAATCTCCATCTATATATAATCAGCAATAATAAGAATATTAAATATGTTTATCAATAAATTTTTTTTTAGTTTTCGTTTAGTTACATAGATAGATAGATAGATTAAGAATTTTCAACTTGACTTTATATTTTTAAAAAAGCCATAAATACATAGAGAAAGCTTATGGAAAAGGGATTTATAAAAATTGTGATATATTAGTTCTAAGACTGTTTGTTTTATTGACGAATTGTATAATTTAATTAAATTAAATATAGCTAAAATTTGATGTTTTGAATTTCTCAAATTAATTGAAATCTTTATAATCTTATTAATTAGAAATTAGAATATTTCATTTATTTATAATATATATAAATTCTTTTTAAATTTTCTGTTTATTTACATTGAAAGATTTCAGAACTTTCAATAAAACATATTTCTTTTATCTTCAAAGTTTTTCATCCATATCTAATTCTGATTTGAATACAACTCAAATAAAATTTTTCTAATAAAAATAAAATCATTTGTAAGTAGCTACTTAATCAGAATTAATTTGATTTAGAATAGAGGAGAAAAATAAATTATAACTTTGGATTAGATTAAATAAAATAAGCTGCAATTTTATATTTTGATTTGCTTTTGAAACAAACATATTAGAATATTTCATTTTATTTATAATATATTTAAATTCTTTTTAAATTTTCTGTTTATTTACATTGAAAGATTTCAGAACTTTCAATAAAACATATTTCTTTTATCTTCAAAGTTTTTCATCCATATCTAATTTTCTGATTTGAATACAACTCAAATAAAATTTTTCTAAGAAAAATAAAATCATTTGTAAGAAGCTACTTAATTTGGATTAGATTAAATAAAATAACTGCAATTTTATATTTTGATTTGCTTTTGAAACAAACATATTAGAATATTGAATTTATTATTTAGTCATAGTAATATAATATCAGTTTATCTTTAAATTAATGAATGAATGTTCAATAAAACAAACAAACATATTAGAATATTGAATTAGTTATTTAGTCATAGTAATATAATATTGCATCAGCTTATCAATTTAAATTAATGAATGTTCAACAAGATGTTAGATACTTGTTCAAAGGCTTAATTAATCAAAGCTATTTTAAATAATAAATAAAATCAAAAAACATACACAAAATAAAGAAATATATGAGCAAAAAACAACTTAAGAAGAAGCAACACGAACTTCTTATAGAGAAAGAAGAAAAATTACTTTAGAAGAAGCTGAATAAAAAGTTGATCTAGTCTGCCTATTAATGCTAGTAAAAAGTGAATGCAATTAAGATTCTTGAAAACAACTTAAAAAATTCTTAAAAAACTCTCTAGTAAATTGAACAAAATATTCAATAAAAACCAGATAGTTACTTAAAATTGGCAGAAAACATAGGTATAACTGTTGAAAGCCTCTTGGAAGCTATCGAAAAAGGTTTACCAGAAAATGTGGCTGATATTAAGGTAGAGGATGGACCTTCTCACTTTCTATTAAGTAAACCAGAAAAAAAAATATTCAGTCAACACAATGACTAATTAAATGATCTGATTTAAAGTTCTTAATACATTTGGAGTTCTCTCAAACTTAAAATGCCTTTGGCTGAAGAAAACAAAATAAAGATTATTGATAACTTCTTAGAGAATTTAAAAAATGTAGATACTAAGTTATACTCAAATTTTGTTTCAAAGATATCTTAATCGAATACTTTCTAACAACTTTAGCATATTTTTATCAAAGAATATACAGGTAATTAATATGGTTTAATTAACTCTATACTTACTTCCAATGATCCTGTAAAACTTTCAGCTATGAGGGAATACATTAATATAGCTATTAAAGCCTATCAGGATGGTAACGTGGGGACAGTATATAATAACAACAAGATACTTTATAGAAACTTTAGACTTCCCAAAGACCTTATAAGTTTGTATAAATAAAACAGTTTTATTTACTTTACAAATATGACATCTACTTCTTAATTAGACTTAGAATCATTTGGATAGCCTGATGCTTATAATTTTGGTATTAAGCTTCAAATCTCTTTTCTAGATTTACAATAACAAAAAAAGAATAATCTTTACACAGGGATAGAAGTCCACAGCTTAAGCTATTATCCAAATGAAAATGAAGTTCTAATATTACCTTACCAGCTATTTTAAATTACGAGCGTCAAGCAGAATGGATAAGACAGGTTCATTATCAATTTAAGGGAAGTTGATAATAAGATAATCTTAAACAATATTAAGACACCTCAACATTTACCTACTAAACCTTCTTAGCCAGCTGATAAAAAAAAATTATAAGAAATAATTGCTTAATCTCAAAGTAAAATGTAACAAAAGTAGGAATCTTTAAAATAAGAAAAGATACAAGTTGCTTGTAACTTTTAACAGTAAGCAAAAGATTTCATTAAGAAAAATAACATCTAGTCAATAAAAATTCAAGATTCTTAACTTACTGACATAAAAATATCTTCTATTTAAGATATCTAAGCACCTTAAGAATAATAGTTTTAAAATAACGTAGATTATGAAGAAGAAGAAGAAAAAATAGAAGAATCTGTAGAATACAGTAACAACTAAATTAATTTTACTAATCTTAATAATGAAGACAAATGTAAATTGCTTTAACTTGCAGAAAATTTTGATGATCTGATCAATAAACTTACAGATTAAGAAAATGTAAACAATCAAAACATTAAAGAAGGAAATAAATAAGTAGAAAATATTCTAAAAGAATGGATCCTAGTTAATATCGAAGAGTAAACTTCAAAAGATATTGTAGAAAAAAACTAAGAAAAAATAAAAACTCAAGAACAAACTCTGATTTAGCAAGTCAGTTAAAATAAAAACTTCTTAAAGTTTTTGAATATCCAAAAAAATTAAGAATTTAAAAATTACTAATTTTTACTTCATTTGGTAAATAAATCTTACGAACAAATAAATTAGCAGGCTCTATTTAATGACAAAATCCCAGTTTGTTTGCAGAATAAATTTCTTTAAAGATTTGCATTATCTTCTTAAGATAATTTCTTTCATAAAGTTTACTTCGAGCATCAGAATGCAACACTCAGTCTTTCAGATCTAAAAAAACCAACTTACTAACTTATTCTTTAATAAATATCCTTCTAGTTAACATAATT
>NW_002476140.1:0-4982 GCF_000189635.1 Tetrahymena thermophila SB210
TTATTTGTTTTGGATTGTTTATTTCTATTTATAAAAATGAATTTAAAACAATTAAACTTTTTCAATTTATTTATTTATTAGCTTTAATTAGATTTATTAATTAATCTTTTTCTTTTTATTATACTTGCATTTGTATTTCTATTATCTTTCTAAATAATTTATTAATTAATTATGTTTTATTCAATATTTAAAAAGCTCTAATTAAATTGGTGCAAGTGGTGCATCAAGCTTAGGTTCTGCTTTAGCAAATTGCACTAATCTCTCTAATTTGACACTTGATCTTCGGTAAAAACAGTTTATTTGCTTTGGATTAAGATATTTCTATTTATAAAAATGAATTTAAAACAAATAAATTCTTTTTATTTATTTATTAGCTTTTAATTAGATTTACTAATCTTTTTCTTTTTTATTGTACTTACTTGTGTTTGTATTCTTCTATCTTTTTAAATAACTTATTAATAAAATATTTTTTGTTCAATATTTAAAAAGTTCAAATTAAATTGGTGCAAGTGGTGCATCAGGCTTAGGTTCTGCTTTAATAAATTGCACTAATCTCTCAAATTTGACACTTTTTCTTGGGTAAAAACAGTTTATTTGTTTTGGATTTTGATAATTCTATTATAAGAATGAATTAAAAATAATAAAACTTTTTTAATTTATTTATTAGCTTTAATTAGATTTATTAATTAATTAATCTTTTTCTTTTTTATTGTACTTGTGCTTTTATTTCTTTTATATTTTATAATTTCAATCTTTTTTATATTTTCAACAATTTCTTTTAATATTTATTAATTAATTTATATAATTTCATATTTTTTAGTTCTAAATAACTTATTAATTAATATTTTTTAATCATCATTTAAAAAGTGGAAATTAAATTGGTGATTAAGGTACTTCAGGCTTAGGAAATGCTTTAGCAAATTGCACTAATCTCTCTAATTTGACACTTTATCTAGGGTAAAAACAGTTTATTTGATTTTGGATTGTGATATTTTTATTTATAAAAATTAATTTAAAACAATTAAATCTTTTAATTTGTTTATTAAATTTTTATTAGATTTATTAATCTTTTTATTTTTATTATACTTGTGTTTATATTTCTTCTATTTTTCTAAATATATTAGTAATTATATATTTTTTCTTTATTCTTTTAAAAGTGGAAATTAAATTGGCGCAAGTGGTGCATCATTCTTAGGTTCTGCTTTAGCAAATTGCCATTAATCTCTCAAATTTGACACTTGATATCCGGTAAAAACAGTTTATTTGCTTTAGATTAAGATATTTCTATTTATATGAATGAATTAAAAATAATTAAACTCTTTTTATTTTGTTATTAGCTTTTAATTCTATTTATTAATCTTTTTCTTTTTTTATTGTTTTTGTGTTTGTACTTCTTCCGTCTTTCTAAATAGTTTATTAATTACATATATTTTTTGTTTATTGTTTAAAAAGTGGAAATTAAATTGGTGCAAGTGGTGCATCAGGCTTAGGTTCTGGTTTAGCAAATTGCTCTAATCTTTCAAATTTGACACTACATCTTAGGTAAAACAGTTTATTTGTTTTGGATTGTGATACTTCTATTTGTAAGAATCAATTAAAAATAATTAAACTCTTTTAATTTGTTTATTAGATTTATTAATCTTTTTCTTTTTTATTGTACTTACTTGTATTTGTACTTCTTTTATCATTCTAAATAACTAATCAATTATATTTTTTTTCTTGAATATTTAAAAAGTTCTAATTAAATTGGTGTAAGTGGTGCATCAGGCTTAGGTTCTGCTTTAGCAAATTGTACTAATCTCTAAAATTTGACTCTTGATCTTAGGTAAAAACAGTTTATTTGTATTGGATTATGATGATATTTCTATTTATAAAAATGAATTTAAAATAATTAAACTTTTTTTATTTGTTTATAAGCTTTAAATTAATTTTATTAATCTTTTTCTTTTTTATTGTACTTGTGTTTTTATTTCTTATATCTTTCTAAATAACTTATTAATTTTAGATTTTTTGTTCAATATTTAAAAAGTTCTAGTTAAATTGGTCCTAGTGGTGCATTGGGTTTATGTTCTGCTTTAGCAAATTGCACTAATCTCTCAAATTTGGTACTTGATTTTCGGTAAAATAAGTTTATTTGCTTTGGATTATGATATCTCTATTTATAAAAATGAATTTAAAACAATTAAACTCTTTTAATTTTTTTATTGGCTATAATTAGATTTATTACTCTTTTTCTTTTTTATTGTACTTTGTTTTTATTTCATCTATCTTTCATTATAACTAATTAATTACATTTATTTTTTAAATTTAAAAAGTTCTAATTAAATTGATTCAAATGGTGCATCAGGATTAGGTTCTGCTTTAGCAAATTGCATTAATCTCTCAAATTTAACACTTGATCTTAGGTAAAAACAGTTTATTCGTTTATTTCTATTTATAAATATTAATTTAAAACAAATAAACTCTTTTTATTTGTTTATTAGCTTTTTATTAGATTTATTAATCTTTTTCTTTATTGTACTTTTTTTTGTATTTTTTCTCTTTTTCTTAATAACTTATGAATTATAAATTTTTTCTTGAATATTTAAAAAGTGGAAACTAAATTGGTGATTAAGGTACTTCAGGCTTAGGTTCTGCTTTATCAAATTGCACTAATCTGTCAAATTTGACACTTGTTCTTAGGTAAAATAGTTTATTTATTTTGGATTTTGATATTTTTATTTATTAGAATGAATTTTAAATAATTAAACTCTTTTAATTTGTTTATTAGCTTTTTATTAGATTTATTAATCTTTTTCATTTAATTATACTTGTCTTTTTATTTCTACTTTCTTTTATGATTTCATTCTTTTTTATATTTTCAACATATGCTTTTATGATTTGTTAGTTCATTTTTTATAATTTCATATTTTTTCTTCATTTTTTCCTTCTAAATAACATATTAATTAATTTTTTTAATCATCATTTAAAAAGTGGAAATTAAATTGGTGATTAAGGTACTTCAGGATTAGGAACTGCTTTAGCAAATTACAATAATCTCTCAAATTTGACACTTTATCTTGGGTAAAAACAGTTTATTTGTTTTGGATTGTGATATTTTTATTTATAAAATTAATTTAAAACAAATAAACTTTTTTAATTTGCTTTTTAGCTTTATTAGATTTATTAATTTTTTTCTTTTTTATTCCACTTGTTTTTTTTCTTCTAACTTTCTTAATTTCACTCATTTTTAATTTTTAACATTTGCTTTTATTATTTGTTAATTCATTTCTTATAATTTCATATTTTTTTCTTCTTTTTTTCCTTCTAAAAAACTTATTTATTTATTATATATTTATTTTATTTTTAATATTTAAAAAGTGGAAACTAAATTGGTGATTTAGGTACTTCAAACTTATGTTCTGGTTTAGCAAATTGCACTAATCTCTCAAATTTAACACTTGATCTTATGTAAAAATATTTAATTTGTTTAGGATTATCATATTATATAAAGATAAATGGAGTTTGAGTCAGGATTTTCAGAGAAAAATAATCATCCCCAAGGCCATCACCCAAGGCCTTGGAGATTATTATTTTTCTTCCAAAAGTCCCAAACTTCCTATTTCTCAATATATATTATATCTATTTATAAATATGAATTAAAAGAATTAAACTCTTTTAATTTGTTTGTTAGCTTTTTATTAGATTTATTAATCTTTTTCTTATTTATTCTACTTGTGTTTTTACTTCTTCCATCATTCATAATTTCACTTGTTTTTTTTATTTTCAACATTTGCTTTTATTATTTGTTAATTCATTTCTTATAATTTCCTATATTTTCTTCATTTATTTTTTCCTTCTAAAAAAATTATTAATTAATTATATAGTAGAAATTAGATTGGTGATTAAGGTACTTCAGGCTTAGGGATTGCTTTAGCAAATTGCACTACTCTCTCAAATTTGACACTTTATCTTGGGTAAAAAAACAGTTAATTTGTTTTAGATTGTGATATTTCTATTTCTAAAAATGAATTTATACTTGTGTTTTTATTTCTTTTATCTTTTTAAATAACTTATTAATTATATTTTTTTTCTTCAAAATTTAAAAAGTTTTAATTAAATTGGTGCAAGTGGGGCATCAGGCTTAGTAACTGCTTTAGCAAATTGCACTAATCTCTCAAATTTGAAACTTTATCTTGGGTAAAAACAGTTTATTTGTTTTGTTAGGATTGTGATATTTCTATTTATAAAAATGAATTGATGACAATTAAGCTCTTTAAATTTATTTATTTATTTGCTTTTTATAAGATTTATTAATCTTTTTCTTTTTTATTGTACGTACTTGTGTTTGTATTTCTTTTATTATTCTCAATAACTTATTAATTATATATTTTTTCTTCAATATTTAAAAAGTTCTAATTAAATTGGTGCAAGTGGTGCATCAGGCTTAGGTTCTGCTTTAGCAAATTGCACTAATCTCTCAAATTTGACACTTGATCTTAGGTAAAAATAAATTATTTGTTTTGGATTGTGATATTTCTATTTATAAAATGAATTTAAAACAATTAAACTCTTTTATTTGTTTACAGCTATTTATTAAATTTATTAATCTTTTTCTTTTTTACTTTACTTGTGTTTTTTTTCTTGTATCTTTCTTGATTTCTTTCATTTTCTCACTTTCAACATTTTCTTTTATTATTTGTTAATTCATTTCTAATAATTTCATATTTTTTACTTCCTAATAACTTATTAATTATATATTTTTTGTTCTATATTTAAAAAGTTCTAATTAAATTGGTGCAAGTGGTGCTTCAGGCTTAAGTTCTGCTTTAGCAAATTGCACTAATCTCTCAAATTTGACACTTGATCTTATGTAAAAACAGAATATTTGTTTTGGATTGTGATATTTCTATTTATATTATTATATTAAAATAATTTAACCCTTTTAAATGGTTTATTAGCTTTATTAATCTTTTTGTTTTTTATTCCACTTGTTTTTTCTT
>NW_002476140.1:5082-9713 GCF_000189635.1 Tetrahymena thermophila SB210
TTTTTAAAAAGTGGAAATTTAATTGGTGATTAAGGTACTTCAGGCTTAGGAATTGCTTTAACAAATTACACTAATCTCTACAGTTTGACACTTTTTCTTGGGTAAAAACAGTTTATTTGTATAGGATTGAGATATTTCTATTTTTAAAAATGAATTTATAACAATTAAACTTTTTTAATTTGTATATGAGCTTTTTATAAATTTATCAATCTTTTTCTTTTTTATTACACTTGTGTTTTTTTCTTTTATCTTTCTTAATTTCACTCATTTTTAATTTTCAACATTTGCTTATATTATTTGTTAATTCATTTCAGATAATTTCTTATTTTTCTTCTCTTTTTCCTTCTAAAAAACATATTTATTTTATATTTTTTCATCAATATTTAAAAAGTGGAAATGAAATTGATAATTAAAGTATTTCAGGTTTCGGTTTTGCTTTAGCAAATTGCACTAACCTCTCAAATTTGACACTTTATCTTGGGTAAAAATAGTTTATTTGTTTGTTTTGGATTGTGATATTTCTATTTATAAAAATCAATTTAAAACAATTAAACTCTTTTAATTAATGGTTTTTATTAGTTTTAATTATCTTTTTCTTTTTTATTTTGCTATTTCTTTTTTTATTTAATTTTAAATTTAATTTTTATTAATATTTTTTTTAATTTAATTTAACATAAAAATAGAAACTCAATCAATGTATTATAATAATTGAAAGTAAAAAGCAAATATCTTAAATCAAAAAGATTAGTTGGCTTTAAAATAAATTTCTGGTGATATATAAGTGATGAAAATAGATGAATAAATATTAAATATATGACTAGTAGAAAATAATATGTTTTCTTTTTTAATATTTTGTAATAAGATAATTTAACCTAAAATATAGATAGATAGATGGATAGATTTATTTTTATTTTTACATTTATAAATATCATATTTATTTTGGTAAATTAGTAGATAGCTTATTAAATAAATGATAGTTCATAAATTAAATTTATAAAGGTGGTATATAAGTTTTTTCATATTCTTTGAAAGAATAATTGAATAAAATATACATACAATACAGCACATATTTTCTACTCAGCCATAAAAATAATCACTTTAGCTTTCTAAGACTTAAAAATATGAAAAAAATTTTTTTAGAAAAATAATCATAAATAAATATCAAATCTATAGTTCCTACTATATTTTTAACTACACATTTTAAACAGAAATATTAAGATTTAATAATCAAATTTAGTTACACTATCTTTTTTGTAATTTATAAATTCATATAATATATTTGTTCTTTTTATTTACTTATGATTAATTAAATTTTCATAAATTGCTATACAATATTTTTGAAAAAAATAATAAATGATGTAATAGATTAAATATTATAAAAAATTTGAAGAAGTATTTTCTTGTTTTTTATTAATATAATTTCAATTTATTTTTAATAATATAAAAAGATTTTAAACTCCTCACTTTAATCTTATTAGGCTCTCCATATTGATCTGAGGTATAATTAATTTTAAAATATTACTGTTATTAATATTATCTAAATATTTAATATTTAGTTTATTAAAAATATTATTTTTCAATAGAATTTATCAACTATATTCTATTCAAACATTTTATTGATAAAAATGATTTTTTTAGTCATTTTTTTCCCTTTAAAAAGTTTAAATTCATTTTTATTTTTTATACATTTTTTCCTTCTAACACTTTTATTGAATAAAAACAGTTTATTTATTTTGGATTGTAATATTTCTATTTATAAAAATGAATTTAAAATAATTAAACCTTTTTAATTTGTTTATTAGCTTTTAATTGGATTTATTAATCTTTTTCTTTCTTATTGTACTTACTTGTGTTTTTATTTCTTCTATCTTTCATAATTTCACTTATTTTTTATTTTCAACATTTGCTTTTCTTATTTGTTAATTCATTTCTGATAATTTCATTTTTTCCTTCAAAAAAATTTATTAATGATATATTTTTTCTTCAATATTTAAAAAGTTACAATTAAATTGGTGATTAAGGTACTTCACGCTTAGAAACTGTATTAACAAATTGTACTAATCTCTCAAATTTGACACTTGATCTTCAGTAAAAACAGTCTATGAGTTTAAGATTATGATATTTCTATTTATAAAAATGAATTTAAAAAAATTAAGCTCTTTTAATTTGTTTATTAGCTTTTTATTACATTTAATAATCTTTTATTTTTTAATTTACTAGTTTTTGTATTTCATCTATCTTCTTAAATAATTTATTATTAATTTTATATTTTTTCTTAAATAATTAAAAAGTAGAAATTAAATTGGTGCAAGTGGTGCATCATGCTTAGGTTCTGCTTTAGCAAATTGCATTAATCTCTCAAATTTGACACTTTATCTTAGGTAAAAACAGTTTATTTGTTTTGGATTGTGATATTTTTATAGAAAAATGAATTATAAACAATTAAATCTTTTAATTTGTTTGTTATCTTTTTATTTTATTTATTAATCTTTTTCTTTCTTTTTTATTAATCTTGTGTTTATATTTCTACTATCTTTCTAAATAATTTATTAATTAGATATTTTCTCTTCAATATATAAAAAGTACTAACTAAATTGGTAATTAAGGTACTTCAGCCTTATGTTCTGCTTTAGTTAATTGCACTAATCTCTCAAATTTGATACTTGATCTTCGGTAAAAACAGTTTATTTGCTTTGGATTGTGATATCTCTATTAATAAAAATTAATTTAAAACAATTAAATTCTTTTAATTTGTTTATTAGTTTTTATTACATTTATTTATCTTTTTCTTTTTATTTTACGTATTTGTGTATGTATTTCTTCTATCTTTCTAAATAATTTATTAATTATATATTTTTTCTTCAATTTTTCAAAAGTTACAATTAAATTGGTGCAAGTGGGGCATCAGGCTTAGGTTGTGCTTTAGTAAATTGCATTAATCTCTCAAATTTGACACTTGATCTTGGGTAAAAACAGTTTATTTGTTTTGTTAGGATTGTGATATTTTTATTTATAAAAATTAATTTAAAACAATTAAACTCTTTAAAATTCATTTATTTGCTTTTTTTTAGATTTATTAATCTTTTTCTTTTTTATAAAACTTGTGTTTTTTTTACTTCTAACTTTCTAAATAACTTATTAATTATATGTTTTTTCTTCAATTTTTAAAAAGTGGAAATTAAATTGGTGATTAAGGAACTTCAGGCTTAGGTTCTGCTTTAGCAAATTGCACTAATCTCTCAAATTTGGCACTTGATCTTGGGTAAAAAACAGTTTATTTGTTTTGGATTGTGATATTTTTATTTATAAAAATGAATTTAAAACGATTAAACTCTTTTTATTTGTTTATTAGCTTTTTATTAGATTAATTAATCTTTTTCTTTCTTTTTTATTGTACTGCGTTTTTATTTCTTCTATCTTTCATAATTTCACTCATTTTTTATTTTCAATATTTGCTTTTATTATTTATAAATTCATATTTTTTCCTTCTAAATAATTTATTAGTTTTATATTTTTTCTTCAATATTTAAAAAGTTACAATTAAATTGGTAATTAAGGTACTTCATGCTTAGGAAATGCTTTAGCAAATTGCACTAAACTATCAAATTTGACACTTAATCTTGGGTAAAAACAGTTTATTTGTTTTGGGTTATGATATTACTTTTGAAAAATTAATTTAAAACAATTAAAACTTTTAATTTGTTTATTAGCTTTTTATTAGATTTAATTATCTTTTTCTTTTTTAATTTGCTAATGCTTTTTTTATTTAATTTTATTTATAATTTTTAATTCAATAATTTTATTCTATTTAATTTAATTTAATATAATATAGAAACATAAAGTAATTGAATGTAAAGAATAAATTAAGCAAATGTCTTAAATCAAAAAGATTAGTTTTCTTTAAAATAAATTTCTGGTGATAGACAAGTGATGAAGAAGGATGTATAAATATTAAAAATATGACTGGTTGAAAATAATTTGTTTTCTTATATTATATTTTGTAATAAGATAATATAACCAAAAATATAGATAGATAGATTTTTTTCATTTATATTTATGAATATTTTATTTATTTTGGTAAATTAGTAGATAGCTTATTAAATAAATGAGAGTTCACAAATTAAATTTAGTTAAATAAATAAATAAATAAATGAATATCTCTAAAACTAACCCTCTGTTTTAGTCAAAAACAATCAAAACTTTTAAAAAATAATCATAAATACTTCAAAACATTTTTTTATTTTAGTGAGTTCGCATTCTCACTATCCTTAATATCCAATCTATAGTTCCTACTATATTTTTAACTACACATTTTAAATAGAAATATTAAGATTTAATAATCAAAGTTAATTACACTATCTTTTTTGTAATTTATAAATTCATATAATATATTTGTTCTTTTTATTTACTTATAATTAATTAAATTTTCATAAATTGTTATTCAATATTTTTGAAAAAAAAAAATAAATGATGTAATAGATTAAATATTATAAAAAATTTGAAGAAGTAATTTCTTGTTTTTTCTTATTAACTTTCAATTTATTTTTAAAAATAAAAAAAGATTTTAAACTCTTCACTTTAATCTTATTAGGCTCTCCATATTGATCTTAGGTATAATTAATTTTAAAATA
>NW_002476139.1:0-1619 GCF_000189635.1 Tetrahymena thermophila SB210
TTACCAACTTTGATACTGCTCTTGAAGGATTGATAAAAAAATAATACATCGAAGACAAAGGGTAATGTTAATTAATTAATTAATTTTAATAATTAATTATTTATTTATTTATTTATTTATTTATTTATTTATTTATTTGAATTAATTCATTAAGATAAAATTAGTATAAATACATTCCATGAAAATATTGTAAGTAAAAACCTTTAAGTAAGTAAGTAAGTAAGTTAATGATCACTTTCTATGCTAAAATTAATTAGCTATAATAAATTATAATTAATAATTACCTTAATAACAAACTTCTCTACATATTTATAATTGTTTTATATATGAAATGATTTATATATATTTTAGTAACATCTCAAAAAATTTTTGTTCTTAAACAACAATTATATAAAACTTACTTTTTATTTTTTATTTAAAATTAACTATATTTATTATTACAAAGAAAAAATATCAATCTATATTTTCTCATTAATTAACACCAATATTTTTTTGTAGTTTTAATTGATTGATGTAAATAATTTATAATAAAACAATTTCAACAAATAAATTTACTTAACCTCTTGGTTAAACTTAATTCTTCATTTATTTTTTTATAGAAAAATACAACTAAATTAATTTACTACTTTCAAGAATATAAAATATATATTAGATAAATTTAGTATAGCAAGATGCCATTCAAAAATTCCGTTGTTTGGATGTCACTTAATAATTAATTAATCTATTTATAAATTTTTCAGAAATATTTTGATAATTAATTGGGATTTAAGGTAAATGATCTCCATCATATAGATTTTATTTTTAAAAAATAAAATTTTGAAAGAAAATCTGTAAAACATGGTTTGGTATGTCTAAAATAAGAATAAATGAAGATAAATAGTTATTTTGTTTAATTATAATCAAATAGTAGAAATTCCATATCATAAAATTTATTAATAAACTAAATTAGCTTTTTTTAAAGTTAATCTTAAATTTATTTTCATTTAATAAAATAATACAAAATGAATTCTTATTATTTTTTATTTTTAAAAAAAATTAAAATTTTTATTTGATAGAGAAAAAAATAAAAGATAAATTTTATATATTTAAAAAAATTTAAACTGTTTATATTAATTAACCTTAATATAAATAAAGACTACATATTACAAAATACTAAATGAAAATATTAATATTTCTAGTTAAATATTTTTAAAAATTAAAATAAATAAATATTTTATTTAACTGAAAAAATCTATATCTTTTAATTTTATTTCAAATAATTTATTAAGTTTTTTTTTGAAATTATTAAAATATATTTTTAGTTAAATAATTTATTTATGTATTTAAGTTACTAAATTAATTATGCATATTTAGTAAATTATTTGTTTGTTTAAAATTCACAAATTTTTATCAACTTCTGACTAATAAATCAAAAGAAATTAATAGAAACTAATATTATCAAGATATGCAAAATAGCATGGAAAACCTAAGTTAAATCAAACAAAAAGCGAGGTCCGAACTCAGTGGGTAAAAATAGTGAATCATGATTGTAAGTACAGTTGATAGATGTAGATGTCATCATTACAATTATATAAAGCATAAAGCACTGGTAACCACTCATCTACTTAATTAACTAACTT
>NW_002476138.1:0-1768 GCF_000189635.1 Tetrahymena thermophila SB210
AAAAAAAGGCGATCTTCATAAATGAGCTGTTAATTATGGCTATTACTACCTGCTAAATGAGCATATTATACTTTTAGATTAATATGAAAATAACTAATGTGTGTATTACTTTTAAGTAATGAAGAGTGAATCTTAATGGTAGTTAAAGGATATCATCATAAATGTAAAAAATACTAAAGAATTAATGAAAGATGGCTATCTTTTTCACTTTAGAAAGTTAAAAATAAACATTTATTTATTAGATTTCATCTTTATCTTAAACCTCTTTTATTTATGCTTGTGAGTTTGTTTGAATTTTAATTATTTAAATACTTCTAGTATTTGATTATGATTTAATTATTTGTAATTAATTAGATTCAACAGGCATCTCTTCATCCTTTTCAATATTTCGTTCTTAAAATTATGTAGAATTTTTATCTTTTTCTTCTTCCATTAATATAACCACGCATATTTAAATCAAAAGGTGTGAAATCTATTGATTTTACTAAATTTCTGGTTTGATTTTTTATTGCTTTAAAGCTAATGATTAAAAGGAGATTGCTTGAACACACTATTATTTATCATTTAAGAATTTTCATAAATACCCTACTCTAAAATTTCATTTTACTGTTAGTTAATAAGTTCTTGATAATTAACTTTTGAGTATCATTTTTTTATTAAGTATTTGTCTAAGAATATTCCAATTATAAGTAAAATAATTTGAATCAAAGTGAAACTCATCAATAGCCAAAATACTACATATATATAAAAATTTTTAAAGATTGCTATATTTAATAGCCATTATTTTCCAAATGCTGTCTACAGAATTTTATTTTTTCAAAAATGTCTTCAATGCTAGTTGTTGGCTTTTAGGATCTACATGCAATGTTATATAAATGATAAGGGGAATTATAACTCAACCCAACTTTTTTATACTCACACAATAACCGGTTTTTATAGTTAGACTCGTTTTTATATAAATAATTTTAAAAATCATTTTTATAAAACCTTCCTTCAAATATGTATTTATATTAATATATCAGTTTTTTTTAATTCACATATATTTTAAAATTCTTACAAAATTTTTTAATTATTTACCTTATAATGTTCATAAATATATATTAATTTATCAATTTATTTTAATTTAAACAACTAAATAAAAATTTTACATCGAACCATGAACTCTAATTATAGACTACTTGAATAAAAAGGTAATATGATATATAAAACTAATTAATATTGTGGATGATTTTTTTGATGATTGAAAATGTAAAAGAATATAAGAATAGCAAATAACAGAAAGCAAATAAAGATATTACTTTATACTTTATTATTTAGATCATATTATAGCGTATTTTATTTGATGATTCATTTTGATCATCATTTAGATGATAATATAGTGAGTGTATTCTATTTGTTCATTAATCTTGATTATTATTTTCATTATCTGTAGGGCAAACTTAGGGTAAATCAGAGAAGAAAGCATCCAAATCATCTCTGAGTATTTGAAGGTATTGTTAAGAGTTGTCTCTGATTTCTTTGATTGAAGAGTGTTCAATTCAATCATTTAAAATCAAGTAAACTTCGCTGGGCTCAACATCAGTCTCCATTAAGACGTAGAACCAATCCATAGCAACACCTATGTAACCATAGAGACCTGGATCGTCAGGGGAAATCGCCATGTGCAAGCCATTTCTTAAGAGATTTAAGAATGGGTTGGTGTAGACTTCGTTGAATAGTTGTACTTAATTGGAAATAGGGCAAGGTTAGAATGAATATTCTTTATATT
>NW_002476137.1:0-1389 GCF_000189635.1 Tetrahymena thermophila SB210
ATTTGCATCTATTTTTTTTGATATTATTCATACTGCTCTTGCATACTCAAATTTGATAACTGACTTTAATTTAAACTACTCCTCCCTTTTATTTAACTTCTACGACCTTGGAAATTGTATAGCTGTTTTTGTTAACTAGAATCTGTTATACTTTAACGCTTATTTGTATCTTAAAAGTTGTTTACTTAAATGTTTTCATTAAGCTGCATCATTATATTATTGTATTATTAAATTGATATTTAATTAATTATAATTATTATCATATGATTAAATTAGAATGAAATACAATAACTTACTATTTCAATTAAGATTAAGTTTAATTTTTTCATTGTGTCTTATTACTTATCTATAAACCATTAATTTTTAATATATAGCCATTAGGATGTATTAATACTATTTTTATTATTCATATAAATACTTTATTTATTAATTAAAAGATCCTCATTTTCTTACTAGTTACATTCAATAATAAATACATCTTATAAATTTATAAATTAATTATTAAATTAAAGCTAACTTTTCTATCAGATAGTTTTATCAAATAAAGGAATTTTTTTTACCTAAATTAAAAAATGATAAATAAATATTAGAAATTATTGTAATCTTTCTCTATTTTGAATTTAATATTAACTATTTATGCAAGGGGTCAAGGTAAAGATATCAGAATATTAAAAAACTAAAAATAATTTATTTTTTGATTTTTTTGAAACTTTTAAGAAATTTCAATGTAAAAATCAGAGTTTTTATATTAACAAATTTAACATTAATAAGTCAAATATGGGTTTAAAATACTTTATAATGAGTTTTATTTTTATTTATTCTTTTCATAAAATACAATTTAATAAATTATAGTACTTCCACGTTTTTAATTTTTTTTAATGCGGAATCATAAGAATTAAATTCCTGATTTACTAAATTTGATTAATCTGATAAATTTATAACTTTTGATTTAAATATCTAATCCCAGATATTAAATTTTATTTTTATTAAAGTTATTTAGTTGAAATATTATAAATCTAAGAGTTTTAAATTAAAGCACTAATTATTTAAAAAACAAATGTCTTTTTCACTATAATCAAGGTGCATACGGATAGTATTTTATCTAAAAATTAAGCACCTTAATTAAAAAATGTATATAACCTATTTAAAAGTAAGTATGTTTACAAAATATATTATTTATGAATTAGTGATTTATTATTCTTTTTTATTATTTTTAATTACTAATATTTAATTTTTATAAAAAAATAATTTAAATTCTTATTTTCAATTTAAATAGGTTTCGAACCTTAATAAACAAAAAAAATAAAAAATCTTTAATTAAAGATTTAGTTTATTTTTTAATGAAGAAAAAAATTATTTTATTTTTGAATTCAAATTTATAAATAGCAT
>NW_002476136.1:0-34562 GCF_000189635.1 Tetrahymena thermophila SB210
ATTTTTAAATTTACTTTAAAAAATACACAATCGAATATCTTTCAAAAATAAATATAAATAAGATATTTAAAAGCCTTGAATTTTCTGATCTAAAAACAGATATGATGATCATAATCTATTAACTTTTATCATTCAATTCTCTTATTCGATCACTGGGCTCAGCTTGTGCTTCTGCATAGCCTAGTTAAAACTTGCAAACACTTTTCTCATGTACCATATAATAATTATAATTATTTATTTTTATCAATTAGTTAGTCCTTAAGTAGACCAAAAAAATGTTATGGCTTAAAATATATTTTAATTATATTAAATTATATCTTTTTAAAATAAAATTAAAAAAAATTAAACTTTAAACAAGTAAATTTGTAAGTATAATACTGTGTATATTTCTAAATTTAATTTTTTAATATTATTTAATTAAAAATATATTTTATTTAAAAAGATGTAATAATATATAAATAATTTAAATCATCGTTTTATTTTTATTTTAAAGAAATCCTAAAAATAAAATTGAAATGAATAAATTTTTATTAAAAAAATAAATTTTAATCTAAAATGAATAAAATAATATAATTTTAACAAATAATAAAACTCTGTATATTTTATAAATTTTATAGAAGCTTTTTATTTACAAAAATGTACAAAAATTGTTCTTACTTTCATATTAAATTTAAATCCTAAAAAATAAGCAGGTATGTATTTATTTAATATTTCATAAACAAAAATAAATATACTTATAAATACTTTATGTTTCTTAAATAATCATGCTTATTTTATAAAATTTTGATGTGCCTTCTAAAAGTAAGCTATAGTGATAATCAATAATTTTTTGCTTAAGATTTGAGTTCATTAAATATTCTATTACAGTGATTAAAATTGGTTGACTTAAAAATAATGTTAATTGATAAGTCAATTGCTCAAAACTTATCAAATTATGCGAGGTTGAATGCCCTCAAATAAAAAAGTTGTGATTATTAACAAGTTGAATATAATTAAATAATAGTCACTTAGTTTAATCTTTTTAATAAAGTAGTTGATAATATAAGATTTTTTAGCTTAAAAAAAACAAGAGATAGATAGATAGATAGATAAAAATGGGTAATAGTTCTTCTCAGGGATATAAGAATAATTTTAGAAAAGCAACTAAATTAAAAAAGCAAAAAATTGATAAAAAGTCAAAATGGAGAGGTATTAGCTTATGCAAGAATGAATATATGGATGATGTATTTATTACAATTAGATTTTTATATATTATTTATTCAATTTAAGTTTTTTTAAATATGTCTATCCATTAATTATTTAAAAAGGGATAGGAAGCATGGCTTTTACACTTTAAAGGAGAATGTAATGATTTAAAAGAAACTTGTCAATGGGCTAATTAATGCCTTTACGCTCTTAAATCTTATGAAGGTTATCCAGTGTCTCATTATTAGACTGAAATCTCTTCCTGTGGTTTATCAAGTAATTTTTACATTTATTTTTGTCAATTTAAGGTTTTTTTTTATGGTTCAAAACAATTACAAATTTAAATGAAATGCAAAAGTTTTATTTTATATGATCATTAATATAATACCAAATAAAGGAAATTCCATTTAAGGAGATGGCAAGAGTAAAAAAAAGAAGAAAAGTTATGAGCATTTAAATCCTTAATAGAAATATAAAAAGCTTTACAAAAAATCAGATTTAATTGAAGAAGATTAAAATAGCTCATTTTCTTTAACTGGAAGTCTAGTTGGTGGGATAGGGCCCTCTATTGGCGGGAATA
Source organism: Tetrahymena thermophila SB210 (assembly GCF_000189635.1). Classification (NCBI taxonomy): domain Eukaryota; phylum Ciliophora; class Oligohymenophorea; order Hymenostomatida; family Tetrahymenidae; genus Tetrahymena; species Tetrahymena thermophila. Next base: position 1,766 of record NW_002476136.1, read on the forward strand.
AAAAGAGTTCGAGCATTAATAGCTTTAGTATTAATAATAATTAAAACAAGAATAGCTTTAGTTCTATTAACTCTAGCCCGTCATATGTTTTTCCTTAATACTTGATACATAGAAATGAGATTCAAAACTAAAACAGGGAACAAATTGAAGCTCTTGAATTATATGTTTTAAAGACTAGTATGATAGCTAAACATTTATAAGATAATAATAATGTTTTAGGGTTTTTAACTTAGATATTTCTAGAGACTTACATTAATAGCTATGAAGGAATATCAAAGAGATTGTACGAAATGAGAAAGCAAAAACTAAATACTCCTATTAATGAAGAAGCTTAAATCGTAGACAAAGCTATTTAAGATATTCAATAATTTATTAGAGTTATGCAAGAAACTATTTAGCTTTTTTATAACTTAAATCGCGAGTTTAAGAGATCAAATACAGAAATTAAAAAAAACCCAGTTCCTAATCATTTTAATCGAGAAAATATGCTAAATTTTGTAACATCCTAAGTTTTTGCTAATTAAAAACTTTATGAAATAACCTTTATGCTCCTATAACTAGAAGATTTGGATTAAGAAGCAAGGCTGTAATAATCTATGATTACTCTAATTGACAAAAATCCACAAGATTTTTATATCCAAGATAGACTTTGCTTGAATGAACGCACGTTAAAGCACTTCAACAAAGGATCTGTTAAATATATTTAAGAAGAGTAAGAAAATGAATTTACTGGAACCGAGTCATTAAATGCCGTTACTGAAAAAGACAGTAATTATGAATCGGAAATCAAAAACTATAAAAGGAAAAATGATAAATATTTGGTTAATGAAAACTTAGTTGAAGAGAAAGTCGAAGAAGAGAACTAAGAAGATATGAGTATTCGTAAAAGTCCTTTAAAGAAAGATACAAAATATGAAGATGAGGAGGAAACGAAATTCAATGAAGAGGACTGTTCAGAATTAGCATGCTAGATTGGAGGTATTAAATAATTTGGAAATTCCCACAAAAAGAATACAAAATAATAAAATAATCATTCATAAGAAGTAACGAAAAGTAATTTATCTAATCATCCTACTAATTAGTCTTCTCACACTCCATCCCATATGCAGCAAAGAAAGTCTCACTGCAAGGAATTAGAATATTACTATACTTAATCATTTGATAATAAAATAGAGTTATTTAAGGATGCCAATTTAAATAATAGCTAAACATTCCACCATCCTTTATCTTCAGATTAAATTTAAAACTAAAGAGAAAGTTATGCAAGTAATAATGAAGAAATTACTGAGAAAGAAAGTGAGGAAGGTTAGTAATCAAGCTCTTCAAGTAGTGCATTGGAAAATAGTAAAGAAAATCAAGTCAATAACAGTAAAGATGGTTTGTAGGCTATATAGAAAAACTTCTAATCTGATATTCACGATGAAAGCAACTAACAAAAAAATGATGAATTGCCTGACAAATTTTATTTTGAGAAACTTAAAAGAGAAAGCTATTATAAATGTTTTAAATATATATTAAAAATTAAAAAGCAGTAAAGTCCAATTGGAAAGATGAAGATGATAGTTAAGGCAAGCGAAAATATTCTAGTATGCATTAATAACTTTTATAAAATGTATGGAATACAATAGAATAATTTTTTAGATGCTGATGACGTACTTAGTATATTCAGTTACTTTACATGCAAGTGTTTCTAACACGAAATGAATACCCATATAAAACTTATAAGCAAATTTATTACAAGCAATCTTCTCAACTCAATTAGTGGATACTATCTTACAACCCTCTCTGCAAGTTTATAGAATATATTAGAATTCCGTAACGGTTCACTTCTTTAATCAGTAATAGAACAATGAATGATTGAAATTAGCAGAATTACCTATCTATCTAAATTATAAATAATCACTACTATATTAAATTAATAATAGAAATCTAATTAAATGGATTATATTTAAAATTTACTTACAAAAATTCAACTCAATAAAAAATAAATAATCTTTCAATTTAATCAAACAGTTTATTTTAGAAATTAATTTAATCTACGAGTACTTACTTTATACTTGTATTATTCAATAATAGCTAAATAAGTATAGTATCATAAATATACAATTCATAACTTGTAGTTTTTTTTAGGTGTTAAATTAAAAAATAATACCATTTAGATACATTTTAATGTAAAAAAAAGTTATTTTTTGTTTAAAAAAATCTAAAAACAAAATCAAGCATGAAATAATTTTATGATTCTCACTAGTTTTAATCTTAAAAAATGTTATTTTATTCAATCTAAATCAAAGATAATTTTAATTTAATATTTTTGATGTTATGTGTTAATTATATATATCCATTTTATATAGAGTTAAATGCCATTTCGATTTACAATAAGCAAAATTTAATGTTTTGATTTAATTAAGAAAATTTATTTTCCAAAAAAGTGTAAAAAAATAAATATTTTAGTTCGGAACCTATCTTACCTCTACTAAATAAGAATTTTTGAAATAAGGTAATAGAATTTGTAATATAAAAATATTTAATTATTTTATCAAACCAAACTTCATTAATGCTGTTCCAATAGAGAAAAAAAATAGGATAAATACTGAAATTGTGTTAATAAAGAAAATGATTATTTAATTTCTTGATTATTTATATAATTAATATTGGTATCAATAAATTTGTTATAATAGACGTATATAAAATAGATAAATTGGAAAAAGATTATTCAGTATAGCAAGTTATATCTTAATGAGATAATGCTTCTTAGATTAAAAGTGCTTTTGAATAATTTGAAAGTAATCAAAAATATAAGTTTATCAAATAAAAAAAAAGTAAATAAATTATGACAATAAGTAAAATAAGCTTATAAAGCAAATTGATTCTATTATTGATATCAATAAACTATATATTTAACATTTACTTAATAGTTTACTATAAACAAAATGATTATATTACCTTCTTTGCGATATCTCTGACGGCCTTTATTATATTTAGAATAACTATAATCATAAAAAATTTTCTTATTTGCAACACAAATATGTCTCCAATTTATGATGTACTTTACATGATTTTTTTCATAGATGCTAATTTGGGAAATGTCTATGTTGGAGACGATGATCATGCTTATCATGAACCAAGGTTCAGTAAGAGAGCTTTATACATTCCTCATTTTTTAAATTTCTTTGCTTTGATTTTTGATTTTTATCTAATTTCTGAAGACTTTACTTTTAAGTAGTATTGGCCTTAATTTATTTCAGTTATCTTAAGCATATTTCTTATTTCTGCTACCTCCACAATAAGATAGATATCATACTTAAAAATAAATAAACAATTTTCATGGAAATTATACTAATTCATCGCGAATGCTTCGAGAGTAACATGCTTTTATATGTGCGCTGGAAATTTGATAAGACATCATCCTGCTTTTAGCATTCTTTTTTTATGCTATATTATTTTTGAAGTAGTAATTTATAAAACATTTAAAAAATTTAGTTTTTCAGCAATTCAGCTTTAAGAGATGCCAAGTTATAAACTGTAAGAATACTCCAAAGAAAAAAAGATTAAAAATTTTGGATTTTACACACTAAATTAATCATTTTAGCACTTAATGATTATTGTATTTTTCATAATAAATCTGATAATTGAAAATTCAAGAGGAGACACGTATACTATGATAATATATTGTGCATTTTGTTTGATTCTTTATGAAATAATATAATCGTTTTGGGCCCTTCATATTATATTTAAATATGGATTAAATTTAAGTATAAATGAGAATATTTTGCTAAGGTCCAACAATTTAAGCTTAAAACTGAGTAATATTATAAACAAAGTTAAATAATCTTATTTCTATATTCCAGTTTATATAAATGGGGAATTTATATAAGAGGACTTGCTAGTAAATTTTGAAGACTACATAAATATCGTTAAGGAATTAACTTTATTAAAAACTAATTATCTTCAATTTTCATGCTAAAATTCAGCTAATAACTGTTAGATTAATTTTTCTAAGAAAAATGATTAATTAGAATTATTAATAGTCAATAAATAATTTGCTTAATAATCATACACTCTTTAAATAATTAAATAATTCATCGAATGGGTACAAAACAATAAACTGGATTAAAAAAGTAGATCAACAGAAGGCCTTAAAATTTATCATACAAATAGAGTAATGAACTTTTAAATTTAAAAATTAATGATTCATACTCTTTAATATCTAAATTACTTTAATGTTTATGACTACTTTGGATAAAATAGATTTATTTGGAACAGTTACAAAGTTAATATTATGCAAATATGTAAATTGAGCTTAATACTAAAAGAAACTATTCCTATTTTACCATAAGTTATTATTTATGACTTATACGAATAGTATTGAAATTGAAAAAAATAAACTCCAGTCAAAAATAACTCATTTAAATTGTGATGTTATTTTGCTAATTTTTAAAATATAGAACACATTTAATTAATTAAATATCAATAAGTTAAAAGTATTTTTTAAATTAATTTTTTTTAACAGTATGCTTAGTATTTATTTTTCTCACTATTTACAATTAAATTTAAGTAAAATTTTAATATTAATATTTTATGTTTAATAGATGTTTTATCTAAATTAGTTCTTAAATACAAATTTGATAAAAATTAATTAAAATAATTATATTAAGATCAATTTAAAGGTTGATGATTTGCTAATAAAATCTTTGGAAATTTAAATTTGCTTTATATTTTCTATATTGTTAATTTTAATCAATGAATGATAGATAATTGCTGATGATATTATATCAAAATTTTTAATTAAATTTTACAAAATAATTAACTCAATAGATGATAAAATGAATAAAAATATACTTTAGTAAGAATGTAACCAAACTAATATAAAGTAAAATAATAATATGGCGTTTATTGGTCATCTAAATGATGGATAGGAAGATAATTAAAATAGAGAAACATTAAAAGCTAATCTCAAAAAAAGAAAAATTAAAAAATAAACTAAATAAAGAGCAGAAATGTGTTTATTTAAGAGCAGAGATTGTGAGAATCCTAGTCAAATTTGTAAATATGTTGCTGCAAATTATTTCACTATTAATCGAAACATGACAACTCCTAAAAAATTTTTAATGGCTGGAGGTATTTTAGTAGAACTATAAAATCCTGATTATTAAGATACTGAAAATGAAGTAAATTAATTTATAAGAATGTAAAGTACACTAAAGTAAGCAGATGGATCTATTTTAATAAATCTTTAGATGACAGAAGTATAATTTGATTTTGATAGGGTTGTTAAAATACTTTAGTCTACACAAAACAAAGAAGATTATTTAACTTCCTTGTATCTATAGTAAGTTTAGAACCCATTATTCTACTTTAGAGAACAAATTAATTATATTCTAAATTTTTATAATCCTACACTTCTGTAATAAATAATTTATCAGCGCAAGTAATACATGCAAATAATTTAAAAATAATTGACAAATAAATACTTGGGATTTGAAGACTTTGGACTATCAATTTCTTATTCAATAAACTGGGAATTAAAATCTTTAGGAAACTGCTAGCAATCAATTATCACAAGTAGTCTCATTGCGCTTTAGGGAGTGAGTAAAGATGAGTTAATTTCTTATGCTATAAGAAATAATGCAAACTAGCTTCTCACTTAAGAGAGTAGAAAAAGAATATTCTCTAAAACTGTTGAGTTTTTCCAATAATAATTACATAAGAAATAAATGAATTATACATTTAATGATCTTGAAATTAAATTGATTGATGATATAATAATAATTTGTGAGTGTTAGCTATTCATAGATATTATTTAGTATCCAAATTAACTATAAATTTAAAATTATGATATCCTAAATATGTCTGACTGTGTAGCTGTTTTTAAATTTAATTTAACACATGAACATCTTGAAAGAGTAATCAAGATAAGAAATTAGCAGTTTAATTAATAAGACATAGTGGAAAAACATAAATAAGATTTATAAATGAGTGAGATTAATTTTAAAAATTTAGAGTATTATTTACAAACTTAGATTTTTCTTGAAAAATTTTATAGTAACTGAATAAAAACATGTGAATGTGATAAAGTAATTTGATTACAAGTTTAAGGTGTTCAATATAAGCAATTTGTATTTATTTTGTATATAATCATTTAAATATTTTAAAAAATAAATCATAGTATTTTTTTTTCTAAAATATTAAAATTTATCTGTATAAAATTGAATAAAAAATTAAATTTAAAATAATAGAAAGAATGCCAAAATTTATATAATTATATACTATAGTTCTCTTATATTAACACCCATTTTTTAAAACTTTAAATTAAGACCTTTATTAAAAATTTTTCAAAAATGACATGATATATAAGGAATTACTTTTTTATCATCAGTTATTTAATATACTAATATATTAATTTAAGGATCAATTTGAAATATTAATTAATTCTTATTTTTAGATTTAATAGATTTCTTATAATTGAGAAGTTGTAAAAATCTATTTCTCAGGTCTGGTTTCTGTGTAAAGGAACCTTCCTATGAGTAAAATATATTTTTAAATAGTTTGCCTAATGAAATTCAGCTTAACATACATAAACTCTTTTTGGGCTTCGTGTAACCAATATGATTATTTTACCGTAGAATCTCTATCTCTTAGACATTCAATTTCAGAAAAATCTTAAATCAGAGAATAAAATTTTAAAAAACCCAATTCTGACTAATCAAACAACAACAAAAAATATTTATTATATGTATATGTAATCATTTAAAAAATTAATTTATTTCATTCATTCATTATTTACCAATTTTTAGTGTAAAAAATTAATTTATTTTTCAAATACTATTTGAAATAGAGAGATTTAATAAAGAAAGAATTCATTTTTAATGCAAATGATATTTTTTTATATTTTGATTTTATTCCTAAATTCAATTTATAATCAACTAAATTTTATAAAGTACATTTAGATAAAGAGAAAGGTAATAAACTAATTTTTTCTTCTTAGTTTAGAATATATAATAAAAAAATGCATAAATAGAATAACACACAGAAAATATTCTATAAATAATTATATTAGTTATTTATTTTAACAATTTTAACCAGAAATGTAAATATTTTATAGAAATGATGATAAATTACTTTATCTCAGAATGACCACTCTAAATCTGTATCCATAGCCCAAACGAACTTAGCAATGAGAGTTTTAGGGAAAACTTTTTCTACAGGAACTTCCCACTTTTTACACCAAACAACAGATATTCTAGGATCGTTGTAATTTGTTTTAGAAGTACCTAAGGCAATTTCTTTGTTCTTCTCTTTAGATTATTTTTTATTTTATTCTTCGTCTATCTTCTTTTTAATTTTTTCAATAGCTTCTTAAATTTTTTCCTTTGTTCCAGGGAACTTTTTAACAAACATTTTATGTTTTCCATCATCCTTTTCTTCTAAGATAACTTCTTTTTCATAAGCATTGACTCCATTCTTTTTGCATTTGTTTAAATGAGTATGTAATTCCTTTTCATAATCTTTATAAACATTAATTCTTTGTTCCATTTTTCCAACCATTACATCAAAGTTTTTGCCTACTGTTTTTTGATGGTTACAAAGAATGGCAACATTTCTGTTAGCTTCATCATAAAAATTAAGTTTATCTTTTAAATCCATCTTATCAAGGCCTTCTTCATCAGCCTTGTCTAATTCTTTTTAAAGAGTGTGAGAAGCATTATAAGTTCTAAAAACTTTTGCTGTCAAACCTTCCATCTAACTCTTTAAATATTCATTTAGGCTACTTGCATCAATTCTATCGAATAAATCATCACCAGGTTTTTTATTCTTGATAAAAGACTACATATTTTTCCAAACAATCTCAGTAACTTTTACAGTATTTTGATATCTCATAGAATCCTTACCTTTTTTTAAAAATTAATTTTATATAAAATTTTGTCTACATAAATAAATAAAAATAAATTGATTATTTTAATAATAGAAAAAAATTTAAATACCTAAGAAATCGAATCCAATCTAGGTATCTTCTATAACTTAAATATGCTCAACTCTCAAAGAGCAGCAACCGACAGTATCTGCTTCTTCTTCTGATTTTTCATTACCAACTCTGAGTGCTAACTTATCAATCAAGTAAGTAGCAGTACCTAATTATCTATCAACAGGATCACTACTTCTTAATTTTCTCTCGTAATTTTCACGAATCTATCCAATTAAATTTTTAAGACGTCTTGCTTTTTCGTATTTCTTTTTATCATTTTCTGCCTTAAGCTTACTTTCAGCAGATAAGAAGATATATTTATGTTGCTTCTTTACAGAATCATCCTTGTAGCTTGCTAACCAAGTAACATCTTGTTTGTGGACTATTTCACTCCAACCATGACCTAATTATTTTTTAGGAAATTCGTTAAATATCTATCTACATATATGAATACAGTCTTGTGTAAAAAGCTAAATATGATTAATTAAGGATGTATAGCTTTTGAAAATACATTAAATATGAAACAAATTGATTTAATATTGGCATTATAAACATAATTATATTATGAAAAGAGAGAATATTAAGTTTAAAGATATTAAAATTTAATTGGCCAGAAAATGAATGAATGAATGAATGAATGCTTGTTGTTTGTTTATAACTTTTAGTAGGATACTTAAAATTTTTTATTTATCATAGATAATTATAATAAATAAATTAATTTATTTTACCAGGAACTGAACATTTTGGGACAGGTGCATCTTTTGAGATATTAATAACAACAGCTTCTGGTTAAATACGACCTTTCATCATACCCATTTTTGGATGTTCACCTCTACCTTTAAAGAGAGTTGGAGGTTCAATCATGAATTATCCTACTTTTTCTCTAAATCCGTCTAGAATTGCGCCAGCATAATAATCAGAAAGCCTTTCTTTTTTCTACTTTTCTTGATTTTTTTCTTCTTTGGAGCGATTTTTACGGATTTCTTTTTGCTCTTCAAGATGTATTTTTATAGGAGTGAAGTCGAACTTATCAAAGTCATATTTACCTTTATCCTTACCAAAGGTATCGAGGAATTGTTTTGAAAAATTCTCTCTGTACTTAGGTTTATGTTCCCAATCTGTTCCTAAAGTTTATGACCAATAAGTAGCCATTTCTTCTTACAAGAGATTTAAATCAATAGGTTTTCCATCATACCTAGGTCTTACATTATGCTTTTACCAATAATCGGGGAATAGCACTCCGTGATGCTCTAAATATTTCCATTTAATATCACTGTTTTCATCGTCTTCATCATCACTGTCTTGTTACTTTTACACTGGTTTCTTAACTGCATCACCGCCAGATGTTTTCACTTATTTAGCATTTGACAATCCTGCTGCCTTTTCAACAGGTGTATCGTTCTTTCTTTTATTGCCATTAATCGAAGGTTTAAATTCTTCTTCTTCTTCATCATCTTCATTTTCATCCTTAACTTCTATTTTTGTATCTGCGTTATCTTCCTCTTTAATTTCATTATCACCGTTTTCTTCTTCTTCTTCATCTTCTTCTTCTTTGACACTATTTTCAGCGGAATCCTCCTCTCCTGAACCTTCTGATTCATCTTCTTCCTCTTCAAAATCATCGTCCTCGCTATCAGAGACTTTCTTAGTGTTCTTCTTGCTACTCATCTTTTTATCCTGTTATTAGTAAAATGGCTTACATTATCAGCTAGTTGTACTTTTATGAAAAAATTAGTTTGCTGTATTGGTAAAAACTATGAGTATCTATGTATGATATTGCTTGCTAAATCAAAAGCAAAAATTAAGTTTCAAGCAATTCTAAATAAAAATAAGAAAATCAAACCTTTAAAAGTGTGAGGGATTTTTAGTTTTTTTTCCTAAGTCTTTTTTTGTTGCGATTTAAGAAATTTTTCTAAGTCTTTTTTAATAATTCTTAATTTTTTACTAAGTCTTTTTGTTTCCCTCTAATATATAAAGCAGCTACTCCCAAACAAAAAAATAAGAATATATTAAAATATTTATAATGCTATTGTTATTATTAAATAATTTCTTCTACGTCTCATTATATTTATTTATTGAATAGTTTGTTCGATTTATTGCAATGTGAGCTTTGCTTGCATGCATTAAAGAGACACTTCTAATATAAAAATAATTTTGAAAAATGTAAATAAGTCATTTATATATTTAAAATATAATTTTATTATTTAGAGTCTATTTTCAATATTAAATTAATTTGATAAAAATATTAGCATGATTCATTCATTCATTTATTTATTTGAAAAAAATTTCTACTTAAAAAAAATTAATAATTTTTATTTTTTAAATAAATTTTTTAATTTTTTGAAGAACCAAATTTTACAAAAATTTTTATGTCATATTTATTCAGCTTTGGTATCCTCATTAAATTTTTATTTATGTAAAAGAAGCTAGATTGATAGATGGTATCTTTTCAAAAATAAGAAGATGTTAACCAAATAATATTATTAGATAAATTAGGTAAAAAATTTGAATTGAAATATTTAGAATTTGCATACATAAATGACGACATGCATTATCTGAAATTCAAAGTGAACAATTTTAATAATTATAAATCACCAGAACGATAAGTGTTTTTATTCGTTGAGTGCATCAAAAATTTATTTGGAAGGAAAAAGTAGATACAAAGACTTTTAACTAAACTTTTATTGTTCCTTTTTAAACAACAAAGAGTTAAGAAATTTTATAGGTGAAAACATAATATAAATCAAACTTAATATCAAACTAATTGAAAAAATAGTGTTATTATCATGGTACCATTTTTAAAATGCTTTACATAATACATACAATTTATATGGAATAGGTAATTACAATCTAAGAATGGCTAAATATTATCTTTTTGTTTTATAAATTTAGAATAATCATAGCTTGGGGATGGTGGGGAGGAGATCAGGGGTGAACTTGGTGGCAGCAGCCATATTTCCCTTAATTTTCATCTTACCGCTCATGAAAGCTTGTTGGGGGTTGAGGGTCTTGTTGGCCATAGCAATAACATCGTCATCCAAAACAGTGAAAACGCAGTCAGGCTTTCCTTCAGCACCCTTCTTAATGCTACCATTACCGTTCTTCAAGTCGATGGTCCAGGTTTCGACAACGGGACCACCCTTCTTTTCAACAACGGCGAAGTGGTAAACAGCCTTAATCTTAGGAACTAAGTCCTTACCCTTTTCAGCTAAGAAAGGAGTCATTAAGTCGAAAAGCTTTTCAGATTTTAAAGGCATTTTGGTATTTTAGAAGATGATGGACTATTCTTTTTTTATTTTTTTTTAGAAATTTAATTTCGTTTGTAATAAATTATTGTTAATAGGATTTTTGTTTAATTTATAAAGACAAAGTCAAAGAATTATTCTTTTTGTGTCAAGCATATGAATATAAAGTACGTGTATTGCGTATTAAACGCAACATTTATAAACCTAAATTTGGAGATATTATAAAATCAAGTAAATATTATTTATGAAACGAGCTAGCTAAATAAATCATCATACCTTCCTTCAGCCAACCTTTTTTAATTCAATTTATGACTCTCAATAATCTAAAAATAAACTAAATTTTTAGTATTTTTCTAAGATATTCTTTTTGAGTAATTGATTTTATTTCACCAATAGATTCTTATTGTAATTTATTAAAATTTTCTTTTAATTAATGAAGAAATAACACTTAAAATTTGCTTTATTTACTAAAAAGTTTCCTTCTTTCTTTCTCTAACATTCTAAAATCATTAAACACGCAATTTTTCCTCGCATCAAACTGATACTTATATCATATTTTTTAAGTTTTTAACAGAAATATTTATACTAAATAACTCAATACCAAATTAAATACCAAAAATATTACAAATTTTGGTTACTAAACTATTAAAATTTTATTTCAAATTCAATCAATAAACATTTTTTTAATTTTGATGTCAGATGTGAAGCATTTAAATATCGCCTAAGTTTACGTCATTTAAGTTTTGTACAAAATAATGCAAATTTGAGTAAAGTTTTTGTTACCTCCTTTTAACTCTTAATTCCAAATAATTTTAATAATTAATTATTCTATTTTGAATTAATTGATTTACTCAATTAAAAAATAAATTAAAAATATTTAAAAATAAAATGAAATAGATTTTTTTTCTTGATTATTTGTTTTGAGTTTGGAAATAATAGAAATTATAAGAAGTAATTTATATTTATAATTGCTAATCATTTTAACTAATTTTATTTTGTCAATTATTTTTATTAGATTTTACAAAATATCAAAAATAATTGTTTTTTTATATATTCTTTTAGGTGATTTAATAATCTTATTTTCTTAGCTTATTTTACTAATAAATAAAATTACAAGCAAGGCATTTCAACATATACATTAAACAATCTTATTAAGCTGAACCTCTAAAAATTTAAGAATAGATATTATAATATTAAAACACTGTTATAGCTCTTTTAAAAATGCATTCTCAGAGGTTTATAGGAATGTATTCCTAGTTAGACATTAAACTTATAATCTTGTAAATAATGACAATGTAGTTTTTATTCTATTTAAGCTAGCTAGTTTTACTTTTTATATTCAATTCAATTTTTGGAAAGCCTACTCATATAGGATAAATATTTGATTTTTCAATATACGCATCTTCTCCATCAACGCCTTAATTAGCTTATATTAGCTATTTGACAAATTTATTTAACATACCCATAGTTATTGTTGGCTTATCGAATATTATTGTAAAAGCAAATAAAGTACTTGATTTTGTATCTACAATCTATGGATATCATTTTATATTCTGCTTCTTTTATAATGGACCTTTCTTTGAATCATTTGAAATAAAATGGCTAATTATTAATGGACTTATACTATTAGTTACAGTACTTGCTGGTGAATATGTTTGCATTAAATTAGAATAGCTAGAAATAAAATTTTTAGATAATCTTTTTGTTGCTTTGGGACCCTCCAAAGAAACTTAAAGGAAAATAAAATAGTCAAGCATGAGTGGACATAACCATAAGTTTATAGAGATGAAAGATGTTGTAGAAGTGTGAAAGGGAAACAACCCTATTTTTTGGATTCAGAGTAATTTCAATAAAAAATTAATTATTTATTTATTTTAGTTGAACAAACTTTCAAAGCTTTTGAGAGTACTAACCATATTTTATAGCTATTTATAAGCAAAAAAAACTAAATTATTTTTTATAATCGTCCTTTTAATGTGTATAATATATATCATTCATTAGTTTAATTTTGTTTGAAATTATTAAAAAATTATTTTATTAAATTTATTTTCATCAAAGAAATCTTTTTTTTCATACAAAATCAATTGAAAATCAATAACAGTAAAATCTAAGATATGATTTACACACACAATTTTTATAAAAAACACAAACTTTTAAATTTTAAAAACTATCAAAAAAAAAAAAGATTGATACAAATATACACTTTAATTTTTTAGTTTTTTGAATTATTTTATAAAATATATAAATATTATTAAATATGTCGAGCTAGTATGAAACTGAAAATAACACCATATAAAATGAGAAGAGTAATTTTACTTCTGTAAATAGTGATACTTCACAATAGTAGTGTAGGGCATACATAGTTATGCTTAAAAAAACAATTAAAGAGCTGCATTCTATGCTTAAAATTAGATTGAAAGTTGAATTTCCTGATTCCATTTAAACTTTGAACCAATTAAATGAAAAGCTGCTTTCGTTTAGTGAAATCGGAACTGAGGTAGAAAATTTATATTAAGATTTGCTTGAGTAGTCAAAAATTTATAAAGAAGGTCTCTAAAAAGCTTAAAAATATGATAAATTGGTGTTAAGATTATAGGAAATTGAACAAGCTTATAAATAGTAAAACGAAGAGTTGATGCAAAAAACAAAGCAACTTGAAGAAGAAAGTCAAGAAAAATAATAAAAAATAACATAAATATCATCAGAATTAATTTAAAAAATGGAAGAAGCTTCTAACTTTAAAATAAAATGCGAAACAATTGAGAATGACTTAAAACTTAAAACTTCAGAGATTAACCGAATAACTATTGAAAGAGATAATATAAAAAGATAGTCTTAAAATTTAAATAGCTTATTAAAATAAGTAAATGAAGAAAAAGAGGTTAAAACATAAAAAATGTAAAGTATGGTTGAAGAAAAAATAGAAGATCTCAAAGAAGAATTAAATAGAGTCAAAGATTACTATTAAAAAAAAATATTTGATAAAGATAACATGATCGAAAAATTAGAAAGAGAGCTTTAGCTCACAAAAAAAGAGCTAGAGCTAAATGCAGAATTCACATTTTTATAGTCATCTATGAGCAACAGTGCATTCTAATCTTACAATACACAAAATGTATTCTAAAATTAGCAAAACTAAAAGCCTCACAACTCTTCTAATGCTCCTCTGCCAAAAAGTTCTTAACCATCATCCACAAAAAATAAAAAAGAAGAGGCCTTTCAAACTGTCAATACTAGCAAATCAAAATAGTAGAAGTAAACTAACTAAAGATAAAATGAAAATTAATTTATCGGTGATGATTTGGATGATGAAATAGAAGCTTTTTAGGTTAAATAGTAAAATAAAAAAAACTAATAAATTGAGTAAACAGAATAAACCGATAGGTCAAGATAAACATAGATAACTAGTAAATTAGAATCTCCTTTCACTAGACACTCTACTAGAGAGGATAATGCTCTTAGAAGTAGTAGAGAAGGTAAAATTATGAATTTAAGTAGTATTTAGAATAACCATCAGTTCTAAGAAGAGGAAGATGAAGATACATTAGCCTAGCTTAGTGATAACTCAGAAGAATGTAATGATAAAAAATAATTCAGTGCTTAAATAAAATAATAAAATTTGAATAATAGTGTATCAAAATAATAAAAAAATAATTTAAATACAAGCAGATCTTCTGCATATAATGAAATATCCAAATAAAAAAACAATCAATATAATGATCACTCTGATTTAGATTAAGAAGAAGAAGAAGAGAGTGTTTAAGAGAATATTAGATTTAAGCATAATAAACAAAATAACTTTTAAGATAATTCTGACTAAGAAGAAGATGATTAGGAAAATGAAATTGATGAAGATGATGATGAAAAATAAGATGGTGATGATGATAATCATTATGAAAACCAATAAAAAATTATAAATAGTGATAAACTGTAAAAAAATTAAAAAGATTAATAGTTTTTATAAAAGCAGCTGTAAGATTTATCCTCAAACGAAGATAATTCAATAAGTGGCGAAATAAATGTAAATGATGAAGAATTTAGTGAGAATGATTCTATTGACTAAGAAGTGAAGAGAAGACTTTAAATTAAACAATCTGAAAATAAAAATAAGAAATAATTTGATAACTAAAAAAATATTTTATCAACCAATCGATCATTTGATTCATCTAGCAAAACTTAAAGTAATTACTCAACACATCAGCCTTAAAAAGTATCTAAATTTGAAGATTAAGATTTTAAAAATGAAAATTAAATTAAAAATAGCTCATAAAATATAAATAATATACTCTCTCATAAAAGAAATTAAAGCTATGAAAAATAAAATAGTGAGCTAGATTCTGATGAAAGTATGGTGAGAAATGCAGAATAAATTAGAGCAATCTAAAAAAAAAAGAATTAAGAGAAATTCGAAGAAAATAAAAAAAAGCTCATGCTAGCTAAGAAATAATCTTAAGAGTAAGATTAATAAACGAGTGAGGATGATTGATAGATTATTAATTTATTTATAAAATTTAAGTTCAATCTAAATAAATTTTTGACATAATTACTTAATTTTCTATGCTACAAGCATAAGTTAAATTCGAAAAAATAATTAAAAAGATATAAAGTTATTTTCAATTCAATATTTGAATAAATTAACATGAAAAAAGTAAAACATTTTTTACAACAAAATTAAAATCTAATGATTAATTTGATTTCATCAAACTAAAATTAAGAATATTTCAGTACGTTTTACTTATTAATAGAGTTTTAATTTAAATTTGTAATTAGTTTATTTAGAAGATATTTTTTGAGAATATGTTTGAAAAGAGCCAAAAAGTAAAATAAAGCAAAATAAAACAAAATAATATTATATTTTACAATCAAATGAATTTTTATTCTTAAAAAATTAAAATTTTGTGAATCAAAAATAAAAAATAAATAATTAAGATTCAAAAAAATAAGATATTTCATTGAAGAATATAAAATTTGATTATGATTGCACTTAAAGAATATATAGATACATAATCAAACGAATATTTAAAAATACAATTTATAAATTTATTTTAACTAGTTTTAATTAATTAATAAAATATAAAAATAATTCACAGTTTTAAAACTCTACAAAAGAGAGAATATATATAAGTTCATTAATTTATTTTTAAAAAAATCATAATTCGATTAGTCAATTATTATTATTATTTCTACTTCTGTTATTTCTATTTTTATTTTATTATTGATTATCACTCTTATTGTTTCTTCCATGTTTGTTATCCTAACGTTAACTTTCTCTATTTCCACTTTAGTTATCATTTTTTTAATTATCTAATTATTCAGCTCTTTATCCTCTATTACCTCTTATTTATTGGATGGCTTTCTAATTTTAATAGAGATCAGCCTAATTTTTACTAGTTAGCTCATGTTATAGCTACTCAACTTCATATCTTTAGTCTTCAGGTAAATTATGAACCTGAACATATCTCTTTTTATATTTTTATTTCTTTTAAGAGTCTAAGAATGACTAAGTAAACTCATCTTTATTCATTGACAAATCATTCAAATAAGAAAGATTAGATTGATTGTTAATCTCACTTTAATTTATTTAGAAAGAAACATCATCCTCTTCATTTTAATTTAAGCTTTAAAGAATCTAATTATTATTCTTAGTAAGGTTTTTAGATGGTATATTGTTCTTTCTTTAATTTTCTTTATTATTTTAAATTTTATTATTATTTTAATAATGAGTAGATTAGATTTTTTTATTTTAATTAGTTTTTTCTTTAGATTCCTCTTCACTGTTGCTATCTTCTTCACTACTACTACTGCTACTACTGCTACTACTATTTTTTTTTTAATTAGAACTAGAATTTTTTTGGTTCTATTAAGCAATATATTTTTAATTTGTAGCTTTTACTAATTATATAGAATTATTTTTTTGTTAGATTTATGATTTTAAATTTTTTTTCTATTAAATAGCATCCATACTCTACTCGACTTCGCAATCTGATTGATCAGATTCATTATAATATTAATTATTATTATTATTATTTCCATCTGATTCGCATTCACTTTCACTATTATTATTATTATTATTATTATTATTAGAATAACCCATATCTATATTCTATTTTCTAGAATTTTAATTTGACTTTGGTTTTTATTGATAACTATTATCGTCAATATCAGAATCTTAACTATCTTCATCTTAACTTGAAGAATTCATACATTAATTTTAATTTTTATTTGGTTTCTATTCAAAACTTAGATTAGAAATTTTATCTTCTTCAATATCTTCTTCATCTTCATTTTTGACATCATCACTTCTATCATCTTCATTGTCAACATCATCATCACTTTAAGAAGCTGATCCACTATCGCTATCATCTTAATTAGCTTATTTTTAATTAAGATTTTTATTAGCGTTATTATTAGTATTTTTATTAACTTTCTTTGAGTCATTTTATTCAAGCCAATTTGCATTAATTACACTTACATCAACATCGCTTTTTTCTTCAAAATTACTTTTGCTCAAAAATCCTGATTTAGAAATCTAACTTTGTTACTGTTCATGGTATATTTCATAGTCTTATTTTTATTCATCAGCATTATTCTCTATTTATTATTGAACAGGTTTCTTATTTCCATTTCTTTTCTACTTGTTCTATTCTTTTTTCCACTCTTTGAAAGCTTCATCAAATATAGCTTAATCTCCATAATCATCTTCTTTTTCGCATTCTTTCGGGCGATCTTTGCAAAGAATATTTTCATGTGTGGCTAAATCTTCTTTTGGCATTATATGAAGAAAATTATATCTGCAATGTCCATACATGTGACTATTCGCCTAAGCTGATTTGCATTTTTAGATGTGCCAAGTAAGTCTGCTTTTAACTATTTTATGAGAACTATTATAAGGACAGGTGATAACATCAGAACGGAGGTCTTCTTATAAAGTTTCCTTCATTTTATTTTGGTAAGCTCTGCTCATTTTTTGCCTTTTTTTTATTTATCTTTTAAGCCAATTATTTTAATTTATAATTTATTATTTGTAAAAATTGATTCACTGCCTCTAATTTAAGTAAAAAATACAGATAGATATGATTAAGCTAATTAGCTAGCTAAGAAGCAATATCATTATATCTAGAAACTATAAAAAATTTTTTGAACTATAAAACTATTTTATTCATAAAAATAGAAAATTTAAAAATACTACCTTTAGCTTTTTCTTTAATGCCTAAAAATAATCTCATATATTTATTTTTTTTAGCTTAGCTAAACATTTTTCAACCTCTAACTAGAAAAAGTAGAAATATGAAAAAAATAAGTGACAAATTGGTTGTCTCATATTTATGTAAAAGTATAAAAAATAAATTTAATCTTAAACAAAATAAATTTTGTGCATATTTTATTCTTTTAAAAATTTGTGACAAAAATTAAAACAAAATATTATTAAAAAACCACATAAAAGATAAAAAAATAATTATATATTGTGAATATATTTAAGAATTTATTTGATTTTAATTATTTGATAATATATACTTTTTTGCTTTAACAACAAATTTTTATTACTTTAATTTGCTATAAATTTAAAATAATGAAATAGATAGATAAGTGTCTCAATAATATGTGAAAGAATTTTTATAAAACATTATTAAGTTTCTTTATAAGAATTTGTTAAAAAATAAAAGAGTTTAAAAAATATGTCAATTATTCATCTTTTAAATTATTTCTTAAATAAGTTTATTTATTCTAATTTACCAAAATATAATTTATTTCAAAACTTAAAATTATTTTAAATTTTTAGACAATAAGTTAGTTATTATTTTTGACTAAAAAAATTATAGACAGCAATAGAAATATTTAAAACTTACAGTAATTAAAAGTAATAAGTAAATAGTTTATTTTACGTAATTCAAAATTTTGTTTTGAATTGGCATTTTTTATTAGACGCTATTAAAGCTTTTATTTATTTTTTATTTAATTCGAAATAGATATTTCAGAATTCCATAACATATAGAAAAAATTGTTTAATTTTGCTTTTTTGAATAAACAATTAGATAGAAAGCTAATTGTATCAAAATATAAATTCTAGCTAATCAAATATCAAAAAATAAAATAATAATGATTTATATTATACAAATTTACAAGTTATTATTATTATATAGAATAAGAATTTTCATTTTTTATGTGTTTGTTAACTTAGAGGTTTTTGAATTTGCTTTTTATTTTTATCAATATTAAAATCAAACAAAAATTAATTATCAGCTTAGCCATTTGCTATAGGGTAAAATTCTTCTGGGAAAACTGAATGAATTATTCTCTCTTTTTAGTTAGAGCTTTAGATTCTTTTTTTCACCTGGCTACCTAAGTACTATCTTTATTTTACATTTAGAATAATTGATTCGTTTTACATTTTAGTCGGAGAGTTTTCATTTGCATTTAATTAAGGTAATATGCCTCCAGAAGGGTTGTAGCCTGCGCTATTTTAAAGATAATTATTCAAAACTTGCTTTGTTTTTTCTAAAGAAGGAAGCTTTTTATTTATTGATGATTTTCTTGAAAGTTCATCGTTTTCATATAATCCAGAAATATTCATTTCATTTTTTTTGGAGCTTACTATAATTTGAGAATGATTATTCATACTCCTATCACAAATACTTGTACTTCTTTTTTATTATTGAAGTATTTCAGAAACCTAATTGTCAGATGATTCTTAATTATTTTCTAAATTATGTTAATACTGTTAGAATTATGTATCACTTTCATTTATAGAAAGTTAATTTAAGAGACCACCTTATTTAGATAAACTAAAGCTCCTATTTTTATTTATATCTGTTTTTGGGATGAAATTTAATAGCTTTTAGTTCTTTATTGATTAAGCTTTAATGTAATTTATTTACTAAAGCTCCTGTTTATTTTTTTTACTTTAAAAAGAGGCTATTTGTTTATTTAAAAAGTTTGTATTTAATATAAGAGAGTTTTCAATTTTGCTTTAATCTGAGTTTAATACAGAGTGATTTCTAATGCTTTAAGCCTACTATATTATATTTTATTATTACTAGTATTAATCGAGAGCTCTTTTTTACTCGTTTGCTTATTTTGAACTCCTAATTACTTAGGCCTTTTCCAATACTTTTAAATGAAGCAATTATTAATTCATTTCTTTAATTTCTTCTTTTCTATCTTTTTACAAAATTACTCTCATTTTTTTACTTTCGACATCATCCTGCTCTCTTTCTTTGATAAACCTGTTGATTTCTTTAGAATCTCTAAAGTTAGGTTTGACAACCTTTGAACGAATTAAATCATTTTAAAGTAAAGAAGAATGCATAATTCCAGGTAAATTTTTTTCATCTTTTCTTAAATTATCTTATGCTTTTAAGTTATTTAAGTTCTTGTTATTTTTAGAAGTAGAAGAAGAATGCAATTTTCTATTCAATTTAAAACTATTTCCTTGAGTATCCTCTTTCAAAACACTTAGCTCTGTGTTTTCTATTTCATTTTCAACAATACTGCAATTAAATTACAAATCTTGCTGCCTAAGAATTGCCTTTTTAGCAGTTTGCTTTATTTATGGGTTAGAAACTAAAGAGGAAAGGCTTCTCCTCTTTCCATATTGATAACTAGTGGAACTACTTTAATAGCTATCCCTATTAGAAACGTAGTTAATACTACTGTTTCTGCTTTAAGCTGCAGTACTATCGTTTTTCTTGTGGCTATGATAATTAAAATTAACTTTATTTTCCTCACTTTAACCTTCCTCTAAATAGAACTACGAAATGAATAAATTTTAAGAATATTCCTATAAATTATTTTCAGCATATTTTTGTTCATTATTTTTTGGAGACGTTATTTGAGATTTTTAATTTGATGAAATAATGCTATTTTTTTAGACAATTATTGAATTTCTTTCTCTCATTAAGCTAGCAGAAGCCTTTCTAGATTACTATAGGCTGCTCAGTCTCAAATTATTTCCTGGATTATTTATATCTTCCTTTTATTCGTTGATATTCATATAAATATTATCAGAAAGGAAGTAAATCAAGTTGTTTATTATTTTTTATGGAGGTTTATTTTTAGCACTTTAAGTAAACATGTGAATTTATTTATATCCGAAGTTAGTTGTAGTATCTATCCCTTAAAGTATAAATTGTTTTTAAAAATCACTACAGACAAACATAGATAACTTATTATCAATTTCTTTCTTTATTTAATGATTATCTCTGCCTTCTATTTCCTATATCTACATTCCTGTTATATTTTGAAATAGTTTTTATAAATCTTAATAATAATTATTTTAAAAATATGTATGTATTTACTGTAAGCTATCTATAGTTTCTCTTCATATGGAAGTATAATATTACAGTCTAAAATATGATGGTAAGGCTATAATTTGACACAAGATCCATTCATTCTAAAATTGTAAGTCTTCAAAGCTTAATATAAAAAAAAATAAATTTTAATACATCTAATTGTTATATTACCAAGAACAGCCGTCCTATATAATGCTTAAGATAGTGAGGGGAAATCTATTTAAATATAATTCATAGGTCCTATTTCATGCCTTGTTATTTTACATCCTACATGCAATATATGGTATATATCGCCTAGCATGAACTAAGTATTCATTTAATCGTCAAAACCCTAGTCAGAAAACACTCTATTAACGTAAGCAGGAAAAACAGACTTAATAAACTCAGGTTCTATATTTCTTACTATAATCTGGTCTGTATTTTTATTAAAATATATTCTAGAGCTTTAAGAACGGAAAGAAAATAACGAGTCTTTTTTATTCAAAAAGCCGATATATTGCTACTAGTTCTAGTATTGTAATAACTTTAAATAGATTTACTCGTGCAAGAATAGCTATTTTGTTTTGATGATATTGGTGAGATGATGGTAGATGTCTTTCATAAAGCTGGTTTTGTGTTAATAAGAAAGCTTTTTAACCCACCTCTATAACTTAGAAGAAGCATGGTGTTCTAACAACTTTTCATAAGGATTTATATTTTACTTCTTCATATATTTTTTGATAATATACAACCTCCAAATTTATTAAATCTTCATAGCTGAAGATACTTTCTCTAACAAAGAAGAGAAAAATACTAAAATCTTTTCTTTTTGTTATTTATTATATTGTTCATTTTAATTTTATTTTTAACCCTTACTTTAATTGTAATCGTCTAAGTACTAATCAACATCTTAATTCATATATACGACTGTCCTTAAGAAATATGAAAGAACCTTATTATGAGGAAATTTAATTTCAAAAAGAATATGATCTCTTTTTTCTGAAAAGATTTAAAGTTTTTTTGATTTATCTAATGATTTCTATCTTTGCCCTTCACTTAATTTGTATCTAAGAGTAAGGAATTTCTCTTTAATATAAACAATTCTTTGATACTTCATTAATATAGGGTGTCGTTGGATATGATAGTATTTATCAGTCTCTATGTTTTAATCATTATATTTCTTTCTCTAAATAATCTTGCAATTCAAACTTGGTTTTATTAATTATATTAATGGATTATTAGGTATAACAATACTATCTTAATCTGGAACTCTAAATATTTAATAAGGATTTCCTTTAATGATATGTTTACCAAAATTAGAACAGAATTCTTCAACCTTAGGCTTGAAATAAGCTGAGTCGCTAGCAAATAAAACCATAAACTTTTTAAACTCTTCATTATCAACAAGCTTTAGTTAATCTTCTCTCATGTATAAAGAAACAGAACTGCCATTTTCTAATTTCTCATTGGATGTTAGAGAGAGATAGTTTTCATAAGAATAGAAATAAGCTTTTTTATTACTCATTGCTTTCATGAGGATACGAGCAGCTCGTTAATACCTTTTTCTTAATTATAACTTTTTATTAAATTCTCTCACTAACTAAGCTAATTTATTCAAAGCCCTTGCATGTCTATACATTTTAGTGTCTTCAAGTAAGTATTACTTTTTTCTATCAGCTAAAACTTCTTTCAATTATCTCTTTTTAAAAATATATTGCTTCCATTTTGCAGCATATTTTATAACTGCGTTTTCTTTTTTTTATATTGAATTTATTATCTTAGTAACCTACCGTCGGACAATAAATCCCCTTATGAATCTCTAAATAGTTAATATGAAACTGCATTTTCTATGCTAAGTAGTTATTATGCTTATTTCTTTAAACAGAATACTTAAGTATTACTGCTCTGTAAGATTCTCATCATTTGGATATATAACAACTGGCCAAGAAAGCTTGGATAACTAATAATATCTAGCGCTTTAGTTATCATCAGCTATTAATATATCACTTCTTTCTTCATCCAAAACATAATTAAAATCTAAGCATTTTAAACTGGGCATTTAATTTATTATGTAGTGGCGAATAGAATTTAATTCTGATAAAGGATTTCTAAATAGTGTTAAATAAACTACTTATTTGCATTTGAATATTTGATTTAGACTTTCCATGTCACTTAAATTATTATTGTGCAAATACAGCAAACGAAGGTTAGAAAATTTACTAAAATCAATATTAGGAGGAAGCAACTAGAGATGATTAGATGAAATATCTAGTTTCATAAGGTTTACACATTAATTTATTTACTAAAGTTCTGCAATCTTTAAATCAGTTCCAGCCAATATTAATAATTTTAAATGTAAAGGATCAGTTATCAACTGTTCTAAGCATTGCTTATCTTGTTCTGTATTCTCCTAATTTTATTTGCTTGGACTAAGCCTTTTTTTAATTTACTAGCTTGTTTAGTTAATCATTAACCTATTTCTCAAGCAGTATTATGTATGCTGTTTTTAATTTATAGGCCTTCCTGCTTTAAATTAAAGAGTAACAACTTAATATCTTTTAAGAAATAAAAAACCAAATTAAATCAACACAAAAAATATAAAGGAATGCTTGATAATTTATTTAATTATTTTCAAAACTACTAGTTATCAATCGTTTAGTGAATTATATAGTTTCTTATATTTTAAACGAATCATTTTTAACCATTCTCTTAAGCATTTAACAGATCCTTGGCTAATTTAGAGATAATAAATTTCACAATTTTTTATGCATAAAAATTAAAAATACTACACTGTTTTCTTTAGATGTAAGTTTTCTTACACAGCCAATATAAAATTAGAAATATAAAATTTATTGTTTTTAATATTAATAATTAAGAATAAAATACCATAAAACCCCTTTAAAAATTGGAACCTCGATTTTTTTAGATAATAAATATTCTTACAAATTTTCATCCAAATTTCATATAAAACTTTTTTTGCATGTGAGTTTGAATTTCGAGTTTATCTAGTAAAGATCTTAATATTTAGTAAGAAATTACTAAAAAATTAAAAACTAAAATTAATTTTAATTTTTTTTTTTCTTGATTAAAATAAATATGAATTAACTAAATCAATATATAATATAAGTATATTTACATCAAAATAAATAGAATTAGCAAAATTGAGAATATTATTTATTAAAAGTTTTATTTTAGGAGTTTAAAGTCAATTAGATGTAACAAAGAAGCTTTTTTAATTTTGCAAATTAGAAATCAAACAGCATTTGTTTGGTTGATCACTTTTTAAATTGGAGACTAATTTGATTATTTATTTGAAAAAAAGTTATTTTCTTTAACTTTTGATTAAGGATTATTTATTTTATACATTGTAT
This sequence comes from Tetrahymena thermophila SB210, assembly GCF_000189635.1. Classification (NCBI taxonomy): domain Eukaryota; phylum Ciliophora; class Oligohymenophorea; order Hymenostomatida; family Tetrahymenidae; genus Tetrahymena; species Tetrahymena thermophila. Next base: position 26,613 of record NW_002476136.1, read on the forward strand.
TTCTATTTTTAATACTGTTGTTTGTTAGCAGAGACTTGTTGAAAGGATCTTGTCTATGAGAATTTATTTGTGGGAGATTAAACGCTTATGATTATTTTTATGATACAAAATTATAAGATGTCTTGTTAAAAACATTATTTGTGCTGGCTAAAGATTTTTAAGTTTTTTAAGGTGTAAAGAAAATATCATTTTTATTTTCTTATTTTTCTTGGTTTTCTTTTTAAGATTAATTAGATGATTCTTATATTATTTAATCTGAAAATGTTATATTTTCATTATTTAAAGAGCTTGGAGTTTAAGATTACCCTTAAGGTAAAGATAAATTTCTACTCTATTGCAAAGGAGATGTTTTTTTTTATTAATTTTATACTCCAACATTAGTAAGAGAGTTACTTCTAATTTAATTTTAATTTTTCGATGTATATATATTTTTTGGTGCTACATTATAAGAATTTCCTCCTGTAAGAGTTCTTTCGTTTAGTAGATCTAGCTCTATTTCCTTTTTTTTTAGGTATAAAAATTTATATTCAATTATATTTTTTGTTTAATTTTAACATAAGCAATTATTTTAAATGACAAAATTAAAATTATTATATATTTCTAATTTATCTTATTTAATTAATTAATAGTTTAGTACCTTTAATAATAGCTACTAAGGCCCATGTACGCTACCAGGACGGCAAATTCTAACCCAAGCTATAAATTCATCTGCTGTAAATTTATGATGCTTAATAACATATGCTCCAATCATTGTTGCTGTTCTGCCTAGCCCAGCCTAATTAAAAAATAATATTTAAAATTAAAATGAATTTTCTTAGATAAAAATAAATACATGGCAATGAACTGCAATAACTCCGTCAATACTCTCAATTTAATTTAAGAATTTTTGAATTAAATCCTAAATTTATAATAAAATATTTATATTATAATCAAATAAGGTTTTAAAATATTTACTTTTCTAGGGGCAGTTCCATCAGGGAAAAAATAATCTAGATGCCTAAATCCTTTACTTATGAATTTTTTTTCATCATAATCCTTAGAATTAAGTCTCACAATAGTTGTAACTCCAAGAGATCTAAATGGTTCTATATAATCTTCAACAACGTTGCGTCTATACTAAAAATTTCAAAAAAAAAAATTAATATAATCCTAAATCAATTTGAATTTTACTCCTCTTAAATCTATTCTAGTAAAATAAGGTCCATTAAAAGCAACAAATTTGGAAGGAGCTATGATATTAAAATTTCCATTTTCAGGTTTGCTATGATGATTATAATATTTAACATCAAAAGTATCTGGATTATACCATCCAAGAGAATTGGCTTTCTTTAAACCTTTCCAGCAATCAATTAACTTTTTATTTAAAAAAATTTGTAAATTAATTGTATGAATAAACAATAATTTTAATACATTTGTTAAATTTTATGTTTTAAAACATTATTGCTAATATATTAAATCAACTAAATTATTTATATTAAGTTTATTTTTACTCTTTATTCATAGCATGTATTGTTTGCAGGATCTCTGTAAGGGCGAAATTAACCAGCGCTTTAAAACTTATACCATGCATCTTCTGGTGACATATTTAATTTTATTACCTATTTAATTTAAATCAAGATTTGATTAATTGTCCATATTTTTTTTACTTGATATTTTTATTGCAAGATAAAAAAACTAAAAACTAAATTTTTTAAAATTAGTTACCATGTAGCAGCCCATGAGGAAGGCAGAAGAAGTTTTTTTAGTTAAATCAAGAGTTGTGTTATGAATGATCTTTAGATTATTCAGATTTGGATCAGAAAGAAGCTTATCAAGAGTGATTATATATTTATGGATTAGGCCAAGGTGAATCGGACCAAAGTCTTTAAAGAAAGGAGAGTATACGTAATCCTGATAATTTTTTTAAATTTTTAGTAAATTAGATAAAAGAAATATTGCTTTTGTTAAAAAAATAGAAAAATGTTTTTATTTACATAATCAGTGCATATAGAATAAGAATTATCATCTCTCTTGTTTACAATTAACGAGCTAATCCAATATAGTTTATCTAATTATTATTAACAGTAAAAAAAATAAAATATGTAATCGCAATACAAGTAATTACTTGGAATAACTTCAATTTAAATTGGTTAGCGCTAGTTATTGTTTCTTAGTGAGGCATACCTAGATTAGTTCATTTTAAATTTAGGCTTATTTGATTATTGAAGAGCTTGGTTTGCGGAATTATTGTTATAAATAATTAATTTCGATTGTTTTTAGTGTATTAATTATGATTTCTAAATATGTGAAACAAAATAAGAATATTAATTACATTTACTTTTATTATAAAAAATCGATTAGTAATGGCTATCATAAATCTTATTTGTCATACATTACTGAAGCAAATTAAACTAAAGTTTACTAAAAATAATAATCAATCAATCAAACCTAATTGTTCTTTATTTTTTTCATTTATAATTAAAAATATAATTAAATATATTATTTTTCTCATTATTTTTATTATTTATTGCAAATAATTCTACTTCGATTTTTATTTCATTAATGTAATTTCACCTTACTCATTAATTTTCTAAATTATTAGCTTTAATTGTTGTCTTAATGGCAGCTAAAAATATAAATTCTCAATATTGATCCATTATAAATAAACCTAAAAGAAATTCAATACTACCAGCTTTAAAACATAATAGAGTTTTATTATAAATTAAGAATAGATATTTTTTCTGTTCGAGTCAAATACTGCTTAATAAATTAGATCATAATTAATTATATAATATATAATTATTTATTTTTAGAAAAATAATAAATTTTTCTAGAATTTTTGTAAATTATTTAATGAATTTATTATCTTTAATTAATCTCTATTTTCTATTTTTAATAATAAATACTTTTAAAAGATTATTAAAATAAAAAAATCTTCTGAAAAAAATCCAAAAAAGCTATTAAAAACATTTTATTTTAATTAGAAATTTCAGTCATTTTAAAATAAAATTAATTTAAATAAAATAAAATTTTAATTAAAAGAATTAAAACTAAGATGTTAAGAAAATTAATTACTTTGAACTTTGAGCTAATTTAAAAATAACCAAATTTAATGGATAGTCTTAACTTGTTAATTGCAAAAGATATATCAATTAATAATATATACATACACTCTTCTTTAATGAATGCAATTTACAAATGAAAATAATCTAATTTTTTGTTTTGATTATTCGCAGTGAAATAAATAAATTAATTAACAACTAAACAAGCAAATAAATAAATATATTCTTAGATTCATAAGTTGTAGAAGTAGGAAAGATATATAAATAAATATATTCATATTAGAGTAGATTCATAAATTAAAAACTTTAGCACAGAATCAATCAATCTATTTGTAGTAGAAATATATTAATTTTAGCATTGTTAGTTAGTTAATTGAAAAATAAATTTTGATAATTTAAGATGAGTGACCTTTCTGTTATGCCAGTTACATGTTGGGAAGAGTGGACAGCTATCTTCCATACTCTTTTTAAAAAGTAAACCTCCTTAGGAGTATATGGAGAGGATGTTATTAATAAAGCAAGCTACATAAAAGGATTAGAATATTTGTAAGCAGTATTAAAAAGAGATAAATACAAAAATAACTTATCTTTAGGATATACTGCTGATTTTTTACAACACTATTAGTCTATTGGTGAAGTTTCTTTAACAGTTATTAAGAAGTTAAGTTAATCAGAAGAGAGTTAAATCATTCGCTAGGTCGGATTAGATATTGTTAGATTTTCAAGTTAAATGGCTGATATGTGCTAAAAAAAAAATGTTAAATCCATAAATAATATGTTAGGAGAAATAGGTATGAAGGAACACGATTTTATATCTGAAGTTCGTCATGCCTTAACCCACAAGTAGCTTCCAAGTCTCCTTTTAGTGCAGCGCTCATTATCATATTTGATAGGGTTCATATATGAAAAATATTGGTTGGATTAATACAGTCAGCTAGTTAAGAGCGATTTGATAGATAATGATTTAGTATAGAAATACTTTAAGTTCATTCTTGGAGGAGAAAATGCTGCTGCAAATACTTCACTAGCAGCAAATACCTCTCGTTAAGTTGTTAAAAGAATGAGCAACATAATTGCTGATAATCTTTAAACTTTCCGTCGTAGGTTAAATGATATCTCACTTATTTTTGTAAAAAATTATGATGGAGAATAGGATTTAATTTAAATAGATAATTTAAAAAAGAAAAAATTACACTTGGCTTACTTTTTAAGTGAATTGCTTAAAATAGCTTTAAAGGTAGCATTCTACGAAAGCAATACTGTTTAACGTGATGAAAAAGACTTAATCATATAAAAAATTGCTAAAATAATTATTGATATCAATGGAGATCCAGAATTCAACAAATCATTTTAAAAAATTAGCTAAATAAGTTTCCTTAAGTATAAATTTAATAGAATAGATCTTTTAAATGAAATTTATACAGAACTAAAACCTCTCAAATAAGCAATTGATAAAATATTTGGTCTTTCTGAAGCAGAAGATAAAAAATCTAAACAAAATGGGTCTATAGTAAGCCAATCAGACTTCAATGATAAAGAGACAGCTCCTAGTTCTGATTAGTAATTAAATCCAACAAGCAGCATTGAAATTAATAAATTTGGCTCTTTTACACTTAAGATGGAACACATTCCTTCTCTTCTTGGTAAAAAGGTGCTTCAAACCATCTGATGAATATTTATTTGTATGTCAGATTTAATTAAATAATTAATGTTTACTTGTATTCCTTTTAGCTTTCATATAATAATATTTAGTATTATAATTCATTTTAAATATGTATCATAAATTTTAAGATAATTATTTTAATAATAACTATTAGATTGTAAATGATTTTAATATTCAATTAAACTCTTAGCCAATTTTTATTTTTAAATTTTATAACACTTAATGCTATAGTTCATTTTAAATATGCATCATCAATTTTAAGATAATAATTTTAATAATAATTATTTAATATCATATAATTTTAATTTTCAATTAATCTCTTCATCAATTTTTATTTTTAAATTTTATAATACTTATTATTATAAATAATTTTAAATATTTATCATAAATTTTAAGATAATAATTTTAATTTTCAATTTTACTCTTCATCAATTTTTATTTTTAACTTTTATAGTAATTAGTATTATAATTAATTTTAAATATTTATCATAAATTTTAAGATAATAATTTTAATTTTCAATTTTACTCTTCATCAATTTTTATTTTTAACTTTTATAGTAATTAGTATTATAATTAATTTTAAATATTTATCATAAATTTTAAGATAATAATTTTAATAATAATTATTAAATTATAAATAATTTTAATTTTCAATTTTACTCTTCATCAATTTTTATTTTTAAATTTATAGTACTTAGTATTATTATAATTAATTTTAAATATTTATCATAAATTTTAAGATAATAATTTTAATAATAATTATTAAATTATAAATAATTTTAATTTTCAATTTTACTCTTCATCAATTTTTATTTTTAAATTTAATAGTACTTAGTATTATTATTATTTATTTTAAATGTTTATCATAACTTTTAAAATAATTATTAAATTATAAATAATTTTAATTTTCAATTAAACTCTTCATCAATTTTATATTTTTAATAAAAATATTTTAATAAAAACATTTTTATTTTAATAAATATTTTATGTTTAAAATAGGAGATGAATCTGGTAGTTATCATAATTTAATTACTGAAAATAATGGATATGAGAATTTTATTTATTTATTAAGTTTTAATAAATGAACATAAATAAAAGAGATTTGTTGTTTTTTTTTAATCATTTTTGATTGAATTAAGATAGCTTCTGAATAAAAAAATAAAATGAATGCAAATTAATGAATGCATCCTGATTGATTTACCCTCCACTCTATTTTATTTAAAAAGATAAATTGTTAAATCAGTTTATCTGATTTATCTAATAATTATTAAAGAAAAAAGTGAATCTTTCAAAAGTTAAGGATTATCTTTAAATAATAAATAATAAGAATAACTATAGATCTAATTATAAATATTCTTAAGTGTTTAATTCCCATTTTAAGTAATACGATTAGAAATATTAGAATTATAGAAAATTAACTGAAATGAATCGTCAGCCAAGGCGTAAAACAGAAAATAACTACAAAGATGTGATAGAGGAAGAAATAAACGATTTAGTAACTCATGAAGAAAATGTGTTAAATATAGCAGCTGGAAATAAATTAAAATTGCAAAATAAAAATTCACGCAAAATTTCAAACGAAATAGATGATGACGAAGAAGATGAAGAAATAGATTTCATAGATTCGCAAGATGCAAGTAATGGAGCTGCTGAAAAGTTATAGCGTGTTTATAGATAGCTATTAAAAAACGTAAAAATTTAGAGAATAGATAAAAAACCATTAAATAAAATATTTAATCTACTTTTAAAGTAGAAAAATAAAAGCATTCAAATGTTAAAATAGCATTTAAATGCATAAACATGACAGAATCAATAGACAAATAGTTGTTTTAAGAAATACATTTTAATTTACTTTCTAAAATAAATAGAAAATTAAGGTAGACAATGTCTTCGATATTTAATGGGATGAAAAAACTAAATTAGCAGATTTAGATTGGTAGAGCTCTGCTAATTTCTTAGATACTATTAGTAAAGTTTGGGGCATTAAGGTAGAAAAGACTCATAAAGATACCTATAGAATTTTGGGAAACCTTATCCGTTCCGAGATCTAAGATCCGGAAGAAGAAGGTATAAATTTTTTTAGTATTTAATAAGGAGCTAGCAAATAATATCTAACAAAGGGTAGAGTATATATTTTAGACACGTATTTTATTTTACCTTCCTACTCTACTTCTGTGTAAATATATGCCTATGTGATAATCTTCATCTTTTCTTACTGCAGAATAAAATTTACTAAAGATATATTTAAATTTATTTTATGTAGATTAACTGATAAAAATAATTTGAAAAAGGGGTTAATATTTATGATATATTTTTATCAATAAATTTGAAATGCTTTACTTACTTACTTACAAATAAATGACTTAAAACAAAGAAAGCTCTTAAAAGAAGCATATTATGAGAATAAATATACATATTATCATTATTTATTTTTATTATCAAAAAAGTTGATCCATCAAAAAAGATAAAAGAAAACTTAGATTTAGCAAAAATATTATCTAAAGCTATTTAAAGACAAACCAATGACTAATATGGTGCCAAAACACTTGAAAAAAATCCTGATAATTTAGATGTTGTTACATACGACATAGAATTTGATGTTGATCCACTCTTTAAAAAAACTTCTGCTAAATTTGACGAGTAGGGTGCAAGTGGATTACTTATAAATAACCTTTATATGGATTCAAATATGATGCTTATGCTTGAATCACATCAACCTAATGAGTAAAAGGCTGAAGAAGAGGAGCGTAAAGAAATGTTAACATAAAAATCTTTACAATAAAACTTATCTCAAGAGTGCTCTAATTATTGGAGAATTGTAGATACTAACAATCTCTTTTCTAGCAAATGCTCAATTGCAGAAAGGTTATCAAATTTTAAAAAACTCCTTACATCTTCAGAAGATGAAAACACTTTAGTTAAATTGAATAATGAAGTAAATAGACATTCAAGATTAAAATGGTTAAATATTTTCTATTTAAAAAGGTTACATAGATGAACAGTAAATTAAAGCAAAACTCTTAAAAAACAACAGCTTCTGAATAGAATATAAGTGCTTAACCTGTAATTGATGAAGTTAGAGTAGATATCTTGAATGATGATGAATTATAAGCATTATATGATTAAGGAGTAGTTGATCCATTTGGCAAAGATGAGCTTTACGGCTCTAATAGATAAGTACGATTTTATTTGTTAAGAAAAGTTTTATTAATTTTTTATTAGAAAACAAGCAGCTTAGCTGGTTTT
>NW_002476136.1:34662-50910 GCF_000189635.1 Tetrahymena thermophila SB210
AAGTGTTATAGAGGCTATTATTGTAGAAGAAAGTGAGGAGGACGAAGAAAAATAAAAAGCAATAAATGGTGTAGAAGAAGCAGAGGAGAGAAAAGATTAAGAAAAACCAAACAAAAAGGTGGATGAAGGAGAGGATGAAGAAGACGAAGAAGAAAAAAAACTTAAATAATAAGAATAGGATGATGAAGATGACAAAAAAGTTGTCTTATTCACTGAAGCTAAAGAAAAGTAAAGTGATGAAGAAGATGAAGATAAAGCCAAAAGCGATGAAGAGGATTCCGTAGAAGAAATGGAAGAAGAGGAAGATGAAGAAGGTAATATAGTTAAGAGAAGAAAAGTTAAGGGTCCCTTAGATTTTGCAGGAATCGACGAAAAACTTAAAACAGTAGGTAGAGGTATGCATAAGAAATTCAAGTAAAACTAATTAAAAATAAAACTTTAAATTGAGTAAATTTTAAATTGTTTTTTATTCTTTTAGTGAAGAATTTAATGAGTTACCTCAGCCTAAAACTAACAAGAAGAAGAAGAAAAACAAAAAATCTGGTGATGATGAGGAAGAAAATAAAAAATATTTCGACTTTAATACTAAAATAGTAATTAAGAAACATAAAATTATTTTTTTTCTTTATTATTTTTTTATGCTAATAAAACAAACAGACTGAAAAAGTGGATATCATTTTGGCAAATAAAAAGAAAAGAACTATTAAAGATTATTTAAAAAGTGTTAAGTTTATATTCGAAGATAAAGATCATTTATTTTTGAGTGATAAAATTTTTATGAAAATGACAGAAGGTCTAACTAATCCATTTAATGTTAATGAAATGTACTTAGAAATGAAAAATAACAAAAACGAACCTGCAATTAATGAAAATATTTTACCAGAAATCAATATAGATGATAATGATGATTCTTTAGATATTAATAATAACTTCAGAAACTTATTTGCTTTAAATTATGGTAATGATGAAGAAGACGAAGAAAAAGTATATTCTTTTTTATTTATTTATTTATTTATTTATTTATTTATTTATTTCAAATTCAGACATTCATTAAATGTTTCTTAATTTTTTATTATAGTTCAAAGAGCAAAAGAATCATGTTAAAATAAGAGATTTAAAGAGAAAACTTTGGGACAAATTAAGATCTAAAATTTTAGAAAACCATGCTAATTTCTAGAAGTAAAAACAAACAAGAAAGAAATAAGAAAAGGAAGAAATGGAATAAATTCAATTCACTAATATGATGACTGAATTACCAAGTATGTTCGGAGAAAGTGCTAAAAGAGTATCAATGCAATCATGCTTTATCACAATCTTGCATTTAGCGAATGAATAAACATTAAAATTAAGCAATTAAGAAGGAGAAGACTTTGGTATAACAAAAGAATCTAAAGCTGACTTGGCACAGGAATTGTTAGAATTAAAGAGATAATAAGAATAAGAAGAAGAACAAGAAAAACTCAAAAAGATTGAAGAAGAAGAAATTAATGAAGATGAAGAAGAAGACCTTTAAAATAGTGGTAAAAAATCTAAAGGTGTATCTGATAATTTAAATGGAAATTAAAACATTGAAAAAATGTAGCTAGAGTGATTTATATTTATCAAACATAAATTCTATAGTAGATGATACATAAATACATGAATAAATAAATGAATATTTTTATAAATTAAATTGGCTTAAGTTAAAATAAACTTGTAATAAAATTGTTTAATTTTTTCTGTAAAGTATCTTACTATTTAGGTGTGTTAGTTAATATTTATTTTATTTGATCATAAAAAAAGATTAATTAATTTATATTTATAAATTTAAATAAACATATACCGAGCTTTTTTTTAAGTTAAATTGAAAACTTTAAAAATTATTGATTAAACAAAATTTTTTTCAAAAATTTTGTTATTAATAATCAATATATTTTTTTAATTAATTCATTTTGGTGAATAAATTTTTTTATAAGTATACTTCATTGCTTTGAAACATACTGTATATTTTATAATGGCTAAAAAATTAAAAATGTATTTATCTGTATAAATTATAATTTGATTTGATTTGACTAATTAACTAACTCAATAATTGGAATAAAATATAATCTAAATTTAGTATTAATTTTTATTAATATTAAATATTATATGTTTTTGCTTTTTTATTTCACAGATAAGTTTGTTTAAACTACTTTCAGTTTTAAACTTGTTTTATAATTTGTATTTATGGTATAACCTTTAAAGTTTATACATTAGAAAGATTATTTTTTAAGAGATTTTTATAATTGAGTAAGTTTGTATTAAAATATATTTAACCATATATTTTATGACAATTGTCCTCAAGTTTTCTTTTCTTAGATTAAACTTTTAAAAGCTAAGCTAAAAAAAAGCTCAGAAAAGAATCATCAATTCAATATAAATTATTCTATAACTGTAATGTAATTTATTGAAAAAAAAAAATAAATGTGATAAATTTGATAACTTGTTTTTATTATTTCAAACATTATTTATCTGAAATTGAAAAATAAAGCAAGAAAAAATAAATAATATAATTTATTTTAAATTTTTACTGAGAAAGAAATATGAATATATTTTAGTTTTTTTTTTAATTTAGAAGCTTTTAATCAACAATGATAAAAATTTAAGAATAAATCATAAGCTAAGTTTTATGATATTTAATTCAAATATTCCTATAAATCTATTCACTATTAAATTTATGAAAATCACAAAAAATTTACTAAAATTGAATTTAATTAAAAAAAAATATTTAAGAATTATTTGCATGAAAATATAAATTAAAAAAAATATAATTTAATTTTATTTGAATAGAGTTTTAATTGAAAGTTTGTTAGAATCTAACAAATATATTTTAATTAATTGGAAAAAAGTAATCAATTTAGTAAGAATAAATATACCAAGTAGATTATTGCTAATAATTAGATCATAGCTAGTCGGTATTTTAATTGAAATGAGTTTGAAGATTATATTTGGATACTTCTAATTTGTAAAATTAATTAGATAGCTCTTTTTTCACTAAATTGAGTTCTTTTTTAGGGTCATATTGAGGAAATTTAAATAATTTAATATCTAAGTAAGTTTAAACTTAGTAATTGTAATTTTAATTTTACATAATTTTTCTTTTCTTTTCTTAGTACTTATCATATTAATCTTTTAAATATTTATGTAAAGCTATAATAATGTTAATTATTTAAGTAAAAGGATTAATATACAATGCTATCATCATTAATACTATTAAGCATTTACTAATTTTTTAAATATTCTCAACATTTTAATTAGGATTTTGATCTGATCTGTCTTATAAAATTCCAAGAACTATCATAAATATAAATATTAGAACCCAACATATTTAATCTATTATCAGTCTAACATTATTTAGCAATTAAAAGCAAGGCCTTAAAAATATGCAGCAAATACACAGTATTGTTTAAAATATTAAGCATAAAATTAACTAAACTAAATAACTATGGTAAAACATTATTATAGATAAAGGGATAAGAACATTTTCAATAGCAAAAAAGAAAATTGGGAAGTAAATTGTAAAATTTTATTTTTTAATAAACTATTCTAACAAAAGATTTATTAAGTGGCTTTTGTATGATATTAAGTATATATTTTAATTTAGTTCTTAGCAATAACTAGTATTTTAATATCTAGAACATTTAATTAATCTTATATAATAGATTAAGCACAAAAGCTAATAGATTGAAAGGATGAAAATAAGGACAATTTTTAAAGCCTTGTAATTCACTTCAATTGCATTTAAAAATCCAATTAATTGTAGAAAAATTGCATAACTTGAAACTAAAAGAATTAGCTCGTTAATAATAAAGGAAATGAAGCAAGCTAGTTTTTGGTAGTTTGAAAATAGTTTTAATTATGTTAATTTACTATATGAGAACCTTTATTTATTTAAATATTTATTAACTAGTATGACAGATGCAAATATAATTTGAGTAACGATTATTGACACTAAAACACCTCCTCCATTTATCAATAAACTTGTTTAACCTACTTTGCTACTTAATTTTTAATTTTATTCTTATTCAATAGATTCAACAAATACATATTTGCTAAAAAAGTTAATTTATTAGAAGTAGCTAATTGGATTTGTCCCTTTTATTTAGTTTATAAAAATTGTAAGTTCTGATGTTAATAAAACATCTATCATATATAGCAAATTCAATTTTTAGAGAGTAAGAAACATGAAATTTGAACCTTAGGTAGAGGATACTAATGAGATAACTGCTGCGGCTTTAGCAGTACCTGAAACGTTACTTGATTAGCTTACGGAAGGTTAGCAAATACCTTTATAAATATAATAATTTTGTTCACATTAAATACACTATAATTTATTAGAGATTGTTTAACATGCTAAACAGCTCTAGATGTCGCATAAAACACATGTTTAATAATTTTTTTCAGGGTAGCATTTATAAGATGAAGAAGGTTCTATAGATTAACAAATCTTCAAATCTTGTAAAAAGTATTACCCAGCTTAACAATCTAAACAAAGCAATGGCTATGCAGGATTAACATTTACACAATCAGTAATACATTAATTTCCTTACAATTTTTGATTATTTTGAAGACATTTTTTTTAATAAAAAAAAATTGCACTTGCAGCAGCTCCAAAAAACATTGATTAATTTTTTACAAAGTAGCTGAAGGAAAATTCTCTACTATTTAAAATATCATAAGTGGATAATTCTATATTTGGATTTTTCATAGATTGATTATAGATTTTAAAATCTAATATATTAAAAGCAAGAAAAATATTTTGATATCCTTACTAAGGAATCTAAATATTTTAAATAGCAGGAATTTAAAATTTAGATCTTACATGCCTATCAGCACATGTTATTGAAACTAAGCAATTAGTATTATCTGTTATAGATGAATACTATGAGTCATAATAAGACAGGATATTATAAATACTATTATCAGTATCTTAAATAAATTCAACTATTGTATAATTAATCATAGTTATCATTTAACCTGATTATCTTCTTGTAAATTAAACTTTATAATATTAATCATTCATTATTAATATATTAATAGAGATAGAAAACATGTTTGAGTTAGATTAACTGGTCCAACCATTCAGTAAAACTATCGCATTTTTAATTCCTTTTGAATTTTAGATTATTTATGAAAACTATCTCACTTCTTCATAGAATAAAGGGTTTGACCCACTAAATAAATTTTCTTAAGATTATTTAATAACTTAAATATTAGGGAAATTAGTTTTGTCAATTGCTAAAATAGAAACACTTAGCTCTTAGATACCTACATTATTTAAGCTTGATATTTAACATGATAATTTTGATATGTCTGAAACTTCTAAGTTAAAAGAAATTCCTTATGGTAATACATTAAATTAGTTAAAGCCTTGTATTCCTAAGATAATATCAGGTATATTTTAAAATTATTTAAAAGAGAAATCTACATAAGAAGAAGTAGGTGGAGGATAAACTTTAAGGATTGTATAAAATACAAATGGTACATCATCAGTATAAATTAGCTAGGATTTAACACTTAAAATATTAAAATAAAAGCAAATCCAGTGTATTAGGTATGATATAAATTATTATTTCATTAGTATATTAGTGCTTTTAATAAAAATATTATCTTTTTTCCAAACTAATTTTCTTGAATAATTAATTATGATGAATAAATAGTTTAAAATAATCAAGTAAATAGCTAAAAGAAGCTAATTAAATACGAAATTGCTATGGTCTTTCTTTTCTATGATTAATAAAGATAATCAAAAATTTTTCTATGGTGTAAAATAAAATTAAAAAACTTTCTAAACTTGAAAAATCTATTCATAATTACAATTATTGAAATAAAGAGTAAAAAAATGATAATTTTTTTCATAAACAAGTAAATTTTTTTCTTTGGCTTAAAACTATTTTGCATATAAGTAAGTTCTTTCGAAACTTGATTAATCAAATTTTTTTATAGATGGAAATTTATTTTTTATTAAATTTCATCAAATTAATTTACATAAAAACTAAAAATGATCTAATCTAAAATGCTAAAATTCAATATATTTATATATTTAAATTTAATTTTTATTTTTTATTAATTGCTTTCTTCTTATTGATAAATATTTTAATAATCTACTTTTTTTCTAAAATTTTATTTGGATAAATGAAAAAAGAAAATGATCTTTTTATTTACATGGTTTGTTGATTAACAGGCTTTTACAATAGTATTATCTTAAATTATTGAGTGCGCTCATGGTAAATTGAATGTTCTTTTTTTAAAGACTCAAATTTTTAGTAAAAGATATAAATTGTTTATTTTTTAGATTAATACAAAGTCTTAATTTTTGATAAATTTCTTTTTTTAAATAAATCAAAATAGCTTATATTGAATATGTGTAAGTTTCAACCAATAAATTCTTTAAGTCATTCATTCTAAAATAAACTAAAATTATAATTTATTTTAGTTTTTTATTTAATATCAGAAAAAATTTATATATTATAAAATATTTTTAAATGTGACTGACTTACTTTTTTTTAAAAATAGATAAGTTTATATTGAAAATGAAATATTTTATAAAATTTATCAAAATATAATTAGAAGTTAAATTTTCCTTTTTAGCATATTACCAAGCATATGCTATAAAAGCTATTCCTTAATTAAAACCCTTAGTTACTCAGCTTTTGAATCAAATTCTTTTACTAAAAAATAAAAATGTAATTTCTGTTCAATAAGAAAGCTTTAATTAAGGATTTCTTATCACATAAGATTAAAAAGTTAGCATTTACATTTACGAAGTCTGGAGCTAAATTATTATTTCCAAAAACATGCAGCTTAAATCTTATTTTATAATAGTTTAAGTTCAAAGCTTATTTAAAGGTAAAATTATATTCCTAACTTCAATGAGATTACAATCAAAATATTTTTTTTAATTTCATTAATATTTATGAAAGAGCTATTTCAGATATTTTTTTATTAAAAGAACTAATATTTGAAAGGAAAAATATCATTAGAAAAAAATTTAATTTTTTTGATGATCCAAATAAAACCTAACAGATTTTTTTTATTCAAATTACTCTTTTGCAAATATGAAAAGTCTTTAATAAATAAATAATTAGTATTGAAAATCTAAAATGATAAAATATTGAAAAACAATGTTATTTATTTTAACAAAGAATTAAAATATTTAATTATAATTATAAAATATATTTCAATTAAAATAAATATTTAATCTAATTTTTTTTCATTCATATTAATTTTAACTAATAGTTAAAAAATTATTCTTTTATTTAATTTAAAAAAATCTAAAACTCCCTATATTTAATAAATTATCGTTTATTATTAACTATTAAGAATCTTAAGGTAAATTATGCATATTAATTTAAATCATAATTAATCACTATCTTTTTTTATCTAACTATTTACATGTTTATTATCACCTAAATTTATATCACTTACTATATTTTTATTTAAAAAATATGATTATTAGTGTTAAAAATCATTTTATTTTTTTGCAATAGTTAATTTTGGTTTAACATCTGATTTCGAAAATTTATAAAGTTTAATATCTGAGTAAGAATTAGATAGCTACACATTTAGCTAATCTTCTGTTAATCTTCTTTTCTTTAGTTTGTAACGTTGGTATAATGACTTTATATTTTCAAATAAAGTAATCAAAATGTGAAGAACTTAGATAAAGGGATTTAAATAGAGAGCTATCATCATTAAAATTTTTAAAAAAAGGCTAATCTCTTATATTCTTTATTCCTCAATATTTGATGCAGAATCAAATTTATCTTAATAAATTCCTAAAACTATCATAAAAATAAATATTAGAACCCAGCATAATTAATCTATTATGAGTCTAATATTATTTAATAAAAGAATGCAAGGACGTAAAATAATAGATGCCAAGCAAAGCAATAATTGGAAAACCAAACACAATAAACATTGTACTAAAAAATTTTTAAAAAATATTATGATAGAGAAGGGAATTAAAAGATTTTCAATTATTAACTAATAAATAGGAAAATATAAACTAATTTTTTTTTGTTGAATATATTCCTACGATAAAAACTTCATCAGAAATCTTTTGAAAGTAAACTAGTTTTCTTTATATTTAAGTTCATGACTGCTATTACTACTAATATTTTCTAGATATGATTATTATAATAGACTAATGTAGTAAATCACAAACAATGATTGATAGGCAATAAGAATTATTATTGTTATTATGCTAAATGCTAAAAAATAAGAATTTTTTAGCTCTATAAAACCAGCAAATTAAAGAAAAATTGCATAGCTGGAAACCAAAAGAATTAATTCATTGATAGTATATAACAGAAATGAAGCAAATCTTTGATAGACTTAGAAAAATTTCTAAGTTTTTGATTTAATTCCTAATTATGTCCCTATCATGTAATACTTACTCATAACAATCAGAGAGAATAATATAAATAACATCGCTATTATTGATACCAATATACCTCCTCCATTAACCAAAAGACTAGTCTAAAATTTTTTATTAGTGATTTACTAGTTTACTAATTAATAAGAAGATTATATAAATATATGCTTATCGAAAATATTTATAGTTTAAAAGTAGCTAAGAGGATTAGTTCCTTTTATTTAATCTATCAAAATTGTAAGTTCAGAAGTCATAAGTATATTAACCATGTATAGTAAATTCAACTTTTATAGAGTTAAAAACATGAAATTTGAACGTTGTGTAGAAGATACTACTGAAATAGCAACTGCAGCGTTAGCGGTATCTGAAATACTACTTGATGAGCTTACAGAAGGTTAGCAAGTACCTTTGTAAACATAATAATTTTATTCACACAAAACGCATTCCAATTAATTTAAGTTCATTTAACATTTGACACACTTCTAAATAGAATTGCATAAAACACAGGTTTAATAATTTTTTTCAGGATAGCATATATATGAAGAGGAAGGTTCTATAGATTAACATATCTTTAAATCTTATAAAAAATATTGCCCAATTTAGCAATCAAGGCAAAATAATGGTTATATAGGGTCTACATTTATACAGTCATTTATGCATTGATTTCCTTGTAATTTCTGATTACTTTGAAGGCACTTTTTTTAATAGAAATATATTGCAGTTGAAGTAACTCCAGTAAATCTTGATTTATTTTTTACAAAGTAACTGAAGGAAAATTATCCATTAGTTTAGATAGCATAAGTTGATAATTCAATGAACTGTTCTTTGTCTTTAATCTTTTATTAGCTATATTCAAATTTATTAAAAGCAAGAAAAATATTTTGATACCCTTATTATTATGGAATTTAAATATTTTAAATGGTAGGAATTTGAAATTATGATAAAACGTGTCTATCTAGACAAATTTAAAATAAACAGTTACTAGTATTTATTAATTCAAGCGACGTATCATAATAAGAGAAAATATTATAAATACTGTTTTATGATTCTTAGCTATATTCTATAATAGTATAAGTTACACAAGTTATCGTTTAATATAATTGTTTAGTTTAAATTTATATTTTATAATATTAATCATTAATAATTAATGTATTAATTGAAAGAGAAAATGATGTTGTGCCAGCAGCTGAGCTTATCCAACTATTCAGTACGACTATTGCTTGTTTGTTGCCCTTTGCTTATTAAATGGATGAAGAAAATAATATAATTTCTTCATATAATACGTTCGAATTTTATCCTTAAAATATATTTTATGAAGTTTTTTCAATAACTTAAATATTAGGAAAATTAGTTTTATCTATTGCTAAAATAGAAACATTAAGTTCTAAAATACCAATATTATCTAAACTTGAAATTTAACATGATGTTTTTGATTTATTCGATACCGATAATTGAAAAGAAGTTCCAGAAGAATTACTTTAGTGATAGCTTTAAATTCCTACAATAATATCAGGAATAGCTTTGAATTTTTTAGAAGAATAATCTACAAGAGAAGAAGAAGGTGTTGGAAAGACTTAAAGGTTGGCATAAAATACAAAAGGAACCTCATCAGTATAAATAATTTAAGCTTAAGTTATTGAAATATTAGAGAGAATCCAAATTAAGATTTATAATTTAAATTTTATTAGCATTTACATATTAAAATTTAGTATTAATCTTGTTATTTTTGTTGATTTCTTTTTTGACTATTTTTATCAAAAAAAAATTAAATTGTTTTAAAAAAATTTTGTTTATTTTTTTTTATTTCTCTGAACAGAATTTGTACAAAACTCAATTAAAATTAATTGAAGGTTTTTTTCCAATAAAAATTAAAAATTTTCCTTTTTACTTAGAATTTTTAATCGGAATTAAATATGATAGATAGTTAAAAAAAATTAACTAAACCAGTGTTTAAAATAGAAAATATTTAAGTTAAATTAGTAAAATATTAAATTTTTATTATTTAACCAACACTAAATAGATAAATTAATTTATACAATAAATTTGTAGCTACTGTACATTTTGATATAGTTACACACTTTCATAATCAATAATTTTTTTTCCAACGCTAAAATCTATTTAAAAAAATGTATCAAATATTAATTGATATGATTGTTTATTATTAGAGAATACGCAATATTTTATTTTTATAAAAATACTAGTCTGTATTTCTTTACTTTAAATACTTTATTATAAAAGAAACCAAAAAACTAAAAGTATTTAAGTTGTAAAATGATTCTAGAAATTCATAACATTATTATCAAATTTTTTTTCTTTGATTAAAAAACAAGTAATAAAGTAATATGGATAAGGATACACAAATTTTTTAATTATGAAAATAAAAAATTTACTTTTTTATTAGTAATTCCTTTCCAATAAATTGTGTTTTATTTATTCTTATAAATTTTATTTCTGATATATAAGTAAAAAGTAATTGTGGTTAATAATTGATATTTAAGGACAGATTTTAAAAGAAATTTCTAATAATTTACATATTTTTTTATTTAATTGTCACTTTTTTTTTTCTTTAAAAGATCAGAAAAATTATGTCTCTAAAATTAAAATCATATTTCTAAATTGATACTTAATTTTAGATTTTTAAATAGCTAATTAGACTTCAAATCTGATATTCTTAAGCACAATAAAGTAATATTTTATTATGAAATTCTTCTTTTAGAAGTAATTTTTTTAAATAAATAATATTTTAAATAAAATAACTTCATTGATATTTTATTTTAGTTTATTCATTATATCTTAAAAACTAAATTAATATTTTTAAAAAAAAGATTCTAAATAATTATAACAAACAAATTTTTCTAGTTTAATTTAAATAAAATATAAAATATTTGATATTAATCATAAAAAATTTTAAAAAAATTAAAACTTTTTTACGGAAATTATAAAATATAACGAAATTATTTTTAAAATTTAAATCGTCTATCGCACTTATTCAGAAAAAAATTAATCTATCATTAATATTTTGATTTTAGCTAACATATTAACATATGATAAAAAAGTATAAATTTGATACTTTTTAATCACCTCTTAGAATAAAATCTAAAATTTTTTAAATATAAATCAGATTTTGATAAAATATCCTCTCGAAACACAGAATGATTTTTCTATATGATTAATATGACTAAGTAATAAATTTTAATTAAAAAGATAAGAATTATATTTTGAAAGTGCTTACACAAATTTATTTGGCAAGCTTACATCTAATTCATTATGAAAAAATAGCTTGAAATTTAAATTTTTTTTTTAGTTGATTTCACTTCAAATAAAACAACTAAATGATTTATTAATTGATTCAAAAAGGATAATTCAAATATCAAGCATTAATTAACTAATTACTTTTTAAACATGTTTTTCATTGGTATTATCTCATTTTAATTAGTTTAGAGGTTAGAACCATTTTATCAATAAATATATCTGAATTCTCATTAATTAGGGCCTTCCAAATAATAATAGATGTAGATGATGAAAATGGGCAAATTTTACAAAGCTTTTGAGTTAGTTAATAAGGATTTTAGGAATATTTTAATTAATTATAAAAATATTTAACTTATTATTTTATTTTTTTTAAACCATATCTTAAGGTGTTTATTTTATTAGATTTAGAAAATAAATATCTCTATTGAATTCATTAATGAAATAGTTTTAATAAATTGAAAATAAATTATTTTTAATATTTTATAAAAGAAAAATATTTTGAATTTTTACATAATAAAATTAATTATTTTTAAATTTAAATAAAATTGTATAAAATAAATTTATTACTTCAAAAAAAAACTTTTAAGATTAAAAATAAGTTATTTATTTTAGAATTTTTAGAATAATTAATTATCTTAAATTGAGTTTTAAAGTATATTTATACAATTTTCTTTGCTGTTATTAGATTATGAATGAATTATTTAAATTTTATTATCTTCATTGCAAATTTGTAACACTGCTTTTTAACTTTTTTTATTTAGTTAAAATAATTCTTCTTTAATCCAATAAGAACTATTTTACAGACTTCCTCTTATTAAGCATTTGAATTTAATCTTTTTTCAGATTTAAATTTTATAAATTATCATATTTTTGTGAGCCCTTATTTTTAACTAAATCAAAGACAAATTTATTAGTTTTTTAAGCATAATAATATTATATAAGTAGGTAATATTTTATTGAGCTTTTTAGATTATCAATAAATTACATTTTTATGTAGAAGGTTATATATTTATCTGCATAAATTATTATTTGATTTAACTAATTAACTAAATTAATAATTGGAATAAAAAATAATCTAAATTTAGAATAATTTTGATTAAAATATTAAATTATATCTTTTTGCTTTTTATTTCACAGATAAATTTGTTTAAACTACATTCAATTTTATACTTGTTTATAATTTATATTTATGGGTATTACCTTTAAAGTTTATATATTTGAAATATTATTTTTTAATAGATTTTTATAATTGAATAAGTCTGTATTAAAATATATTTAACCATAAATTTTAAGAGAATTGCCCTCAAAGTTTTCTTTTCTTAGATAAAATCTTTCAAATTTAAGCCAAAAATAAGCAAAAAAAGAATTATATATTTAATAAAAAATTATTCTATAGCCGCTATGTAATTTGTAAGAAAGAAAATAAATGTGATAAATTTGATAACTTATTTTCATAATTTAAAACATAATTTATCTGAGATTAAAAAATATAGCATTAAGATATAAATAAAATAATTTATTTTAAATTTTTGGTGAGAAAAAAATATGAGTATCTTTTATTTATTATTTTTTTTGTTAAGAAACTTTTACAAATAAATCATCTACTAAGTCATATAGAATTCAAATATTCATATAAATCTACTCACTAGTAAATAGATGAAAATCACAAAAATTTACTAAAATTGAATTTGATTAAGAAATATTTAGACAATTATTTGCATGAAAATATAAATTAATAAAAATATAATATAGTTTAATTTTAATAGAGTTTTAATTGAATTTTTATTATTATCCAAAAATAAAGTTATTTTAATTTTACAATTTAATTAAAAAATTTATAAATAACTAAGTTAAAAATTTTAATTAATTGAAAAAATAATCAATCTTTTAAAGTAGATTATCTTTAATAATTAGATCATAGCTAGTCGCTATATTAATTGAAATGAGTTTGAAGGTTATATTTGGATACTTTTAATTTGTAAAATTAATTAGATAGCTCTTTTTTCACTATACTGAGTTCTTTCTTAGGGTCATATTGAGGAAATTTAAATAATTTAATATCTAAGTAAGTTTAAATTTAATAATCGTTATTTTAATACTAGATAATTTTTTTTTTCTTTTCTTAGTACTTATCATATTAATCTTTTAAATATTTATATAAAGCTATAATAATGTTAAGGATTTAAGTAAAAGGATTAATATACAATGCTATCATCATTAATACTATTAAGCATTTACTAATTTTTTAAATATTCTCAACATTTTAATTAGGATTTTGATCTGATCTGTCTTATAAAATTCCAAGAACTATCATAAATATAAATATTAGAACCCAACATATTTAATCTATTATCAGTCTAACATTATTTAGCAATTAAAAGCAAGGCCTTAAAACTATGCAGCAAATACACAGTATTGTTTAAAATATTAAGCATAAAATTAACTAAACTAAATAACTATGGTAAAACATTATTATAGATAAAGGGATAAGAACATTTTCAATAGCAAAAAAGAAAATTGGGAAGTAAATTGTAAAATTTTATTTTTTAATAAACTATTCTAACAAAAGATTTATTAAGTGGCTTTTGTATGATATTAAGTATATATTTTAATTTAGTTCTTAGCAATAACTAGTATTTTAATATCTAGAACATTTAATTAATCTTATATAATAGATTAAGCACAAAAGCTAATAGATTGAAAGGATGAAAATAAGGACAATTTTTAAAGCCTTGTAATTCACTTCAATTGCATTTAAAAATCCAATTAATTGTAGAAAAATTGCATAACTTGAAACTAAAAGAATTAGCTCGTTAATAATAAAGGAAATGAAGCAAGCTAGTTTTTGGTAGTTTGAAAATAGTTTTAATTATGTTAATTTACTATATGAGAACCTTTATTTATTTAAATATTTATTAACTAGTATGACAGATGCAAATATAATTTGAGTAACGATTATTGACACTAAAACACCTCCTCCATTTATCAATAAACTTGTTTAACCTACTTTGCTACTTAATTTTTAATTTTATTCTTATTCAATAGATTCAACAAATACATATTTGCTAAAAAAGTTAATTTATTAGAAGTAGCTAATTGGATTTGTCCCTTTTATTTAGTTTATAAAAATTGTAAGTTCTGATGTTAATAAAACATCTATCATATATAGCAAATTCAATTTTTAGAGAGTAAGAAACATGAAATTTGAACCTTAGGTAGAGGATACTAATGAGATAACTGCTGCGGCTTTAGCAGTACCTGAAACGTTACTTGATTAGCTTACGGAAGGTTAGCAAATACCTTTATAAATATAATAATTTTGTTCACATTAAATACACTATAATTTATTAGAGATTGTTTAACATGCTAAACAGCTCTAGATGTCGCATAAAACACATGTTTAATAATTTTTTTCAGGGTAGCATTTATAAGATGAAGAAGGTTCTATAGATTAACAAATCTTCAAATCTTGTAAAAAGTATTACCCAGCTTAACAATCTAAACAAAGCAATGGCTATGCAGGATTAACATTTACACAATCAGTAATACATTAATTTCCTTACAATTTTTGATTATTTTGAAGACATTTTTTTTAATAAAAAAAAATTGCACTTGCAGCAGCTCCAAAAAACATTGATTAATTTTTTACAAAGTAGCTGAAGGAAAATTCTCTACTATTTAAAATATCATAAGTGGATAATTCTATATTTGGATTTTTCATAGATTGATTATAGATTTTAAAATCTAATATATTAAAAGCAAGAAAAATATTTTGATATCCTTACTAAGGAATCTAAATATTTTAAATAGCAGGAATTTAAAATTTAGATCTTACATGCCTATCAGCACATGTTATTGAAACTAAGCAATTAGTATTATCTGTTATAGATGAATACTATGAGTCATAATAAGACAGGATATTATAAATACTATTATCAGTATCTTAAATAAATTCAACTATTGTATAATTAATCATAGTTATCATTTAACCTGATTATCTTCTTGTAAATTAAACTTTATAATATTAATCATTCATTATTAATATATTAATAGAGATAGAAAACATGTTTGAGTTAGATTAACTGGTCCAACCATTCAGTAAAACTATCGCATTTTTAATTCCTTTTGAATTTTAGATTATTTATGAAAACTATCTCACTTCTTCATAGAATAAAGGGTTTGACCCACTAAATAAATTTTCTTAAGATTATTTAATAACTTAAATATTAGGGAAATTAGTTTTGTCAATTGCTAAAATAGAAACACTTAGCTCTTAGATACCTACATTATTTAAGCTTGATATTTAACATGATAATTTTGATATGTTTGAAACTTCTAAGTTAAAAGAAATTCCTTATGGCAATACATTAAATTAGTTAAAGCCTTGTATTCCTAAGATAATATCAGGTATATTTTAAAATTATTTAAAAGAGAAATCTACATAAGAAGAAGTAGGTGGAGGATAAACTTAAAGGATTGTATAAAATACAAATGGTACATCATCAGTATAAATTAGCTAGGATCTAACATTTAAAATATTAAAATAAAAGCAAATCCAATGTATTAGGAAAGATATAAATTATTATTTCATAAGTATATTA
>NW_002476135.1:0-1461 GCF_000189635.1 Tetrahymena thermophila SB210
TTAAAATAAAATTAATAATTTTAAATTAAATAACTTATTTATTCTTTTTTATAGTTTTATGAATTATAATATTATACTTTTAATTTATTTTTATTGAAGTTGAAATCAAATAAAAATAGTAAAATTTACTTAATTAATTAGTTTTCTAGAAGCTTTGAAAATTTCAAGTTTCAGATTGAAATCTTAAAATTTTAAACCTGATATTTTGATAGGATTTTTTTTAAATTTCTTTTATTTAATTTCAAAATATTTTCATTTAATTTATAAAGCAAACTTAGTACTTCTTTTTTTCTCAAGAATATTTAAGAAAAGAGGTAAAAAATTAATTAAAGTTTGCAATAATTTTTCAAAATTTTTAATAATTTTCTTAAAGAAATTGGAAATTATTTGGTAATTAAATAATTAATATTTTGTTTTAAAATAATTTAGCAAGCAAGCATATTTTAAAATAAAAATCTATTACAAATTTAAAATTTATTTAATATCTTAATTTAAATAAAAGAATTAAAAAATCATAAAATAAAGATTTTATAATAAAAATTAAAATAATATATTTAAGTAATCTACTTAATAGCAAATCTAGGAGTTAAATTCTTACTTTACCATGTCCACAGGAATTTAATAACTGGAAGTGCTATATATATTTAAATTGATTAAATTTTGCAATAAAATTTTGATAAGCTAGCTATGAGAATTATTGACAATTTTTGTAGGAAATACAATTTTTATTTTTTAATTTAAATGAAGTTTTTATTTAATATTTTTAATATTTCTTTGGGAATTTATAGAAATTTAACAAAATTAAAAAATTTACCCCAAATAAATTTTGAATTTTCATCTCAAAAAAATTTTTAAATTGAAAAATTTATAAGTTAACATTTATACAAGTACATAGATAGAGTAACAATAGAGAAAACAACTTTTATTAAGTTAAAATAATTATTTAATAAATGATGGTATTGATGCAATAGAGATTTTTTAAAAATTATTTTTTCTGAATAAAATTTCCTATAAAAAATAAATATATTTTATTAGTTTAATTTTTGAAGGATTGCATTATCTTTAAAAAATAGCAGTTTCTTGAAAAAAGGCTAGTATCAAATTTATAACTAAGAAATAATGCTATTTTTTCAGAAGCTTCAAATTTTTCATTAGATTTACTTAAAAAATAGAAAATTCTTTGCTTTAGTTTAATTTTATAACAATTTATTTTACTTTAAGTTGTAAGACTCTAAGAAAATTTTTTTTTCATTTTAATATAAAATTTAACATAGAAACTTCTACTTTAAAGTGAAATCAAAACTAATCTTAATATTTGAATTGATCATAATTATTTAGAATTACTCTTATTTTATATCAAAGTAAATAAATAAATAAATAAAAAAATCTATAAATAGATTGTGATAAGTTTAAATTAGATGATTAAAATATCAATTGCATCTCTTTTTAATATTTTTTAAA
>NW_002476134.1:0-1688 GCF_000189635.1 Tetrahymena thermophila SB210
AAATTCTTTAAAATTTTCAGTAAATAGGTAATTTATAATATCTTTTTTACTATAGAGTTAATGAGCTTAAATATTGTAACCTATTTGTTTATTAACTTACAGTAACTATTATGAAATAGTTAGGATATAAAATTAATTTTATTTCTTAAATAGGTGTGCAAATTAAAAAATATCCTAAGTCTTCTATAATATTTAGGAATTCAAAGCTTGTAAATTTACTACTACAAATTACTGCTGATATGATTCAAGTTAAATTTTTATTATTTATGGATACTTTTCTATTATTTACTAATTTTAAATTATCTCTTAAACTGAAAATTGAAAATAATAAGAGAAAAAAATATAATTTATTTATTGTTTTATAGTTTTTAAAAAATCCTAACCTATTTATTTATGAAATGTTATTTAATTTAAACCTTTTATATTTAAAATTCTATTTTATGTCTAATGTTAGAATAAAAAGTAATTAAAATATATAATTTATGTAAAAACAAAATTTTCTTTAAACAAATTAATAAATTAATTTTTTCAATAATAAGTGTATTTTAGAAAAAAGTTAATTAGAAGCTAGGATCATGCATTTATAATCTTTTAAATCAAATTTTCAAAATAAAAAATAAAAATATGCACGCGGTGAGATTCGAACTCACGCGGATCGCTCCAACGCAACTTGAGTGCGCCGCCTTAGACCGCTCGGCCACACGTGCTAGATGAAATATTTGTTGTTTACTTCAATTTTTTTTATTTATTTCTAGAACCTTTAGCTAAAGATTCAAATAAGTAAAACAAATATTTGATATTAAATTTAAACACCAAATAGCAAAAATACAATTTTTTTGTAAGTAAATAAATAAATGAAATTCTTTTAAATAAAAAATTATGCACGCGGTGAGATTCGAACTCACGCGGATCGCTCCAACGCAACTTGAGTGCGCCGCCTTAGACCGCTCGGCCACACGTGCTAGGTGATATATTAGTATAAAATATTTTAAATAATATAAAATATGCTCAAATAAATCTTTTTTTAAAATCAATTCATTATCCATAAGC
This sequence comes from Tetrahymena thermophila SB210, assembly GCF_000189635.1. Taxonomy (NCBI): domain Eukaryota; phylum Ciliophora; class Oligohymenophorea; order Hymenostomatida; family Tetrahymenidae; genus Tetrahymena; species Tetrahymena thermophila. Next base: position 1,051 of record NW_002476134.1, read on the forward strand.
ACCTTTATTAAGTTTTTATATTGTATTTTTTAAATATCAAATTTAATTAACAATATTTTTTCAAATTAATAACAAAAATAATTAATGTTTATTTTAACCTGCTATTCTTAAACAATCATGTTAATTGATTGACTTAATAAAATAATTAAGTATTTATTAATTAAAAAAAAATTTTACTTTTAAAATTAAAATGCTAAATTCTTTTTATAAATGAAATTTGATAAATTAATTGTTGAAATTTTAAATTATTTACATAATTATTTTTTTTATTCTAAATTGCTATCTAGCACGTGTGGCCGAGCGGTCTAAGGCGGCGCACTCAAGTTGCGTTGGAGCGATCCGCGTGAGTTCAAATCTCACCGCGTGCATAATTTTTTTTTGAAAAAATTTTATTTATTTATTTACTTACTTAATTTCTTACAAACAAAATAAATAAATGTATTTTTTCTAATTGGTTTTAAAATCTAATATCAAATATTTGCTTTTACCAATTTATTTGAATCTTTAGTTAAAATTATAAGAAATAAATAACCAAAATTCAAGTAAACAACAAATATTTCATCTAGCACGTGTGGCCGAGCGGTCTAAGGCGGCGCACTCAAGTTGCGTTGGAGCGATCCGCGTGAGTTCGAATCTCA